>NC_057798.1:706950856-707068909 GCF_018294505.1 Triticum aestivum | reverse complement strand
AGAAAGGGCTTTTAAAAGAAATGCCACAGTCGGACGTCTAAGCGACATCACAGAAAGAGCTTTAAAAGAAATGCCACAGTCGGACGTCTGAGCGACATCACAGAAAGGGCTTTAAAAGAAATGCCACAGTCGGACGTCTGAGCGACATCACAGAAAGGGCTTTAAAAGAAATGCCACAGTCGGACGTCTGAGCGACATCACAGAAAGGGCTTTTATTCACAAGTAAATAATACTCATAATAAACATTTAATCCATGAGAATAAATGGGTTAGTCCATCCACAGGAATAATCATTTAACCGGACTTAGCACTCATGCGATTCACCGGAGTCTCTGTCATCAAAACTGACAATTGATTAGGATAAGATGAAACGGATTTGGACATGGAATAGATGATTTGGAGGAATATATGACTCTACAGAGTTTGTACAAAAATTATTCCCACAGCCAACGGATTTCCGTAGTCACGAAGGACTAGTTCCGTTTACGGTATTTCGGAAGAAAACACAGCTAACCAGTACACACCCATCCTACCTCTCGATGCTAGGAATCACCCTAGACATCGTCCAAGAAAAACTTTTGAGACGGGGAGATCACAATCTCGAATAGCATGGGATCAAATTTATATACGCGCGCTCTAAGGGGTGCCCCCCTCTCGGTCCCAACCGGAAACACCCATGCCCCCTGACCGGATGACTGGCTTTAATCCAGGGCCATGGAACCATCATCACGGCCTCTCCTCTTTGGTGTGTACCATGAAAGCGGTTTGCAACTTACTAAACCATATTCCTTGCGGAAAACATGTGGTAGTACATGGAAGGAAATGAGAGGTACTGGACCGATACGGTTTGACACTGAAGTCACATAGTCTGGCGTAATACTGGCATGCTACAACACTGCCATCTTACCCATCCTCATGCCAACACATGGCCATTCATATTCACATTCATCCACGTATGGATCATCGAACTCACTTACCTCATTAGCACATAAAATAACGTTCATCGATATGCTTCTCAACATGCCATGAAACTAACTAAATGCAAAACATGCCAAGACACTCATCATATCAAAAGTTCAAACATGCTTGCCTGGTTCGGAGTAGTCGGAGCCTAGCTCGGTGAAGTTTGCGGCTCCGTCACCTCCTTCGGTATCTCCGGTATACAGAGAATATATGCGCTATCGTAAATACCAAGGAGTGCACAGAAAGTATACCAAATATTTTTCAAATAAATCTGATAAAAAACTAGACAAAATTTTAAAGAGAACAGAAAAAGAATCAATCAAAAATACTTTTCTGATTAAAACTTATAAAGGTTTTTGTCCAGGGACTCATATGTAATGAAACAGAAGTTTTCTAGGGGCTAGTTTATAAAAACAGAAAACGCTTCGGCAGAAACTACGCCAGCCCAAAGAGAAAACGCATTCTGCCCGAAGGCGCTTCCAGAGAACGATTCAAAAGAGAGAGCAGAGAGGCTGACGGTGGGGTCCCACTTGTCAGGTTTAAACATTCAAACGGGGCGGACAAAGCTCGTCGGCGCCCGAGAGCCGCGGTGGTCGCCGGCGGCGATCCACGGCGAGGCAGGGAGATCGGGGAGTACCTCCGTGTTCAGGGCACCCTTCTGCGTCGGTTGGTGGTGGTGGAGGCGGTCGGCGAGCACCACGTCGACGGCGAGCTTTGCTCCGGCGGACGGTGGCTCGGGTGGTCGAGGGGCTCGTCGGAGAGGGCTGCAAAGGTTAAATTGAAGAGGGGGTTAGGCTCCTGGTAGCTATAGAGAGTAACTGACAGGGTTTGAGCGCCGGAGATGGCCTCACCGGAGTGAATCGAGCTGGAGGCCGAGGTGGGGCGAGGCGGCCGGAGCTGGGGGAGGAGACCTCCTCGAGGTCCCCCTAGTGGCCTGGCGTGGCGCTGGTGCGGAGTGGGGATGAGGCGTGCACGAGGTTGAGCTCGGGGCCCTTTATATAGGCGGCCCGAGGCGGTTGCCGAGAACGGGGGCTCCGGTGAGCGATTACGGCGGCGCAGTGCTCGGTCGGGGGTGATTAGGGAGTCGAGCGCCGTCGTGGGAGTCTACTTGGTCCGTTTTGGTGCTAATCGGGCTGGATTAGAAGCTTAGGGCAGGCGTTGGTCGGAACGGGACGGCGCGGGTCCGTTGGCGGCAGAGAGCGCGTCCATTGCTGTCGGGCCACGGCAACGGTGCAGCGGGGGTGCGCTGGCGTGCATGAGGCCACGCGGAGGGCCAGGGAGCGATGGGCGGCGCGGAACGGCGTTGAGCCGCCGTTCTTGTCCCCTGACGGCTGTAACGGGGTTTCGGCCGCCGCAAGACATGCCGGCGTGGGCAGCCAGGGCGCCAACGACGCCGGGGAGACGCCAAGCGCGCGTGCAGGGGTGCTGGCTAGGGAGAAAGAGCCGCGTGCAACGTGCCAAGCGACTGTGGCCGCGTGACTGAAACTGACGGACGAAAAACGACACTGTAAACTGAATTTCTGAATTTGCAAAGGAACAGTGCAGCTCAGGTGTTCGACAGAATGCTTTTGGCCTCTGCATATTTTTCCTTGAGCTGATTTTTGGTGGAGTGATCTCTCATTGCTCAAATAGGCTGCATGATTTTTGGTGGAATTTTTGGAGCAGTGTAGATATGAGTTTCATCAAATTTGGCAAATCTGGTCCAAACTTGCAGGGACTGAATTTTGAAAATTTTGAAAAGAGGAGGAGTGGATCAAGATGGTTCTGGGTTGTGGGTACAAAGGACAATCCAGGAGAATTGGTTTGAGGTCAAAACTCAAATGAAAAAGTGTACTTGCTTTGAAAATCTCTCAGGCTCCAAATAATTTTCAGAATTGAAATGAGAGGAAGAATAATTAGAGTAAAATCCAAAACTAGTTTGGATTAGTTGGGACAGAGAACTTAGGTTGATCACAAGGTGTAGGGGAGGTTTTGGAGAGGTTTTACCACATGGGCAAAGATACAAAGCCATGGGTGGCTTCAAAGATATGAAAATCCCAAATTTTCATAGAGCTTCACTTTAAAATAAAACAAATTAAAACTCCCAAAAGAAAAAATAAATTTGAGAGAGAACCAGCAGAGAAGAAGTTCCATAAGATCAAACACTAAGGTTTGAAAAGAAATAAAATCCTTGCCAAAGCAAAGAAAGTTTTTAAGAGGAAGGTTTTTCTGAAAAAGAAAAATTTAAAAAAAGGCTCTCCTCAAAACCACAAAGTTTTTGATAAAAATCAAATAAAAAATTTTGGAGTGTCACACCAAGTCCGGACATACCGTTTGTTTGCCTTTCAATGATTCGCCTTATGACCAACTTCCTTCTACACAGGAGTGGATAGCGGAAGCAAAATTGATATGGTGTCCGGCCCCCCTCCCCGAGACCGCGCCGGATTCCGTGCTGGTCCGGATGCTTGAGGTTGCGCCTCCAGAGGAAGGCAAAGGGGAAAGCAGGAAAGCTACTGCCTCGCCTAAGGAGGCTCTTGAAAGAGGGGGGATCGAGAATCCCTCCCTCCAAGGGGAGAAGAGGACTGCCTCCGAGGACCCGGGGGCAAAAGCCCCTAAATGGGGGAAGAAATCTTCGCCAGAGGGTCCTGCGTCCGGGGAGGCCCCGGCCGCACAATCTCCCTTAAAGAATCAGCCCTCCAACGAGCCGTAAGTAGAAATAAAGGAGTTTCATAATAAGGGACATCCCTATTTGTGCTTCTGAGGATAACTAAAGTTTTTACCTTGTAGTTCGGATCTCCGTCCTTCGCAAATGAGCTCGTCTTCGGGGGACCTTCGTCCGGAGATGATGGAGAGCGAGACGCCTCCGTCCGGGGCGCCGTCGGATAGGGCGGACGAGCCTGAAGTGTCGTCACGGAGGGAGCCCCTGGGTTTGGCAAAGCCGGATAGTTCGGCGCCAACTGGTGTACGGCTGAAGGATCTGCTTGAGAAGGCGTCTATCTCAGAAGATCACCACGCATTGATGAGCATGATGATTGAAAGGATTTCGTCCGCCGAAGGCGGATTGCATAATGCCGTCAGGAGTTTGCTGGCGGGGTTTGAGGTACGTAAAAATGACACACCTTTTAACAGTTTTGCATATAGAATGTGCCTTGTATAGATAGTAGCCCCTGAGACTCGGTAGGTTGTCGAAATCGACAGCGTGCCGAGGATCAAAATCGCAGGTTTAAATTTCCGCCGTGCCGATGCAGGTGGCGGGTCGTCCGGGGGCCAGCCGGACTGATGGAGTCGCTGAACTAAAGCGGCAACTTGCTGTTGCGGATGCGGACATCACGCTGGTCAACAGGCGACTTGATGAGTCGCAGGGTAAGTGTTTCTGTGCGGTCACTTGGTAAGGGAGCCGAAGCCAGCTCCTTACAACATGTGTGTGAAATGCAGATAGTGCCGCTGCTGTGGAGAGCCTTCGGACCGAACTTGCTCAAGCCAAGGAGCAGACCAGAAGGAGTAATGCGGCGGCCTCGAGGGCGGCCGAGGAGTTAGCGGCCGAAAGGGCCGCACACTGCCGGAGCAGGGAAGAGATGGCCGAAATGGCCGTGAAGTTAAAAGATGCTACCGACCGCAATGAGGCTCTTGGGAAGGAGCGCCTAGCGGGGCAAGAAGACCTGGGGAAGGCCACCGCCGAAGCCAAGGATGCCCACTCTGCAATGCGGGCTATAAAGGAAGAGCTGCGCCAGGCCGGAGATATTGTAGCTGGCAAGCCTTTTCTGCTGCGCCGAAGGTTTACGGATCCAAAGTATGCTCAGCTGGGACAACTATGGGGTCCAGCGACCCTTATATGGACTTAGAAGCGAGTGCGGCGGATGCCGTTGTGCATTTTCGAAGCCAGAAGGAGCACAAGACGGAAGAGCTGTTTTGGTCTCAATTCCATAGTCCGGAGTGTTCACTTCCGCTGACCGACCGTTTGGCCGAGTGGGCTGAGCTAAATAGGTTGTCCGGGCTTGCTATGATGGATATAGTGACCCATGTCTGGCCGGATAGGCCCGAGCCGAAGAGTTACTTTGGCTTATTGCAGCAATTTCTTGGGGCGGTGCCGCATATGAAGGCAATGAAGCGGTCGGCCTGCATAGAGGGTGCGCAGATGGCACTTGCCCGTGTGAAGGCACATTGGACAGAGATGGATGCCACCGCTGTTGCGACCCCGGGTTCGGATGATAACCGGTTACCCGCCGAGCACTATTTTGGCGAGGTGCTGCGTGGTGCTCATGTAATAGAGTCACAGTGCTCGAAAAATGTTACGTTCGAATGAACATTTTTATGATGTAGAACAATATTTATGATGTAAGCGCCTTTTATACTTGTGCGTTCAAGTAATAGAATATCTCCTATGCGGTCGTTTATGTATACGTGTGTATAACCTGAAAGATGGCAGTCATCGGCTTCAGCCCCCACGCACAAGGTGCGGGGGTGTTCGCAAAAAATAGCGCGTCTTCACACTTAATCCGACATCTCGGTCCTGTAAAGGAGTTGGTAGAGTAGCAAACGAGGCAACCGGACTATAATGCTTTATCACTTTCACTTAGCCATGGAGTTCGAGGGTGGGGCTACGACATAGCCCCTGGGGGCACCGCACTCTCCGAATTTGGGGCGCGTATGTGCCTGACCGGGAAACGGCCCTTCGTCAAAGCGGAGGAATTCTAAACATTCCCATGGTCGATCGAGTGGTTGACCAGTCTCTCGCTGTATCATGACAGTCAGTTTTCGGCTTTCTCTACTGAGGTGCTCGCCCAGCCGAACTAGGGCACAATCGCAGTAGTTCTCCTGGTGCCGCGTTAGCCGATGATACGAAACATAAGGCAGCAAAACACAGGAGCCAGGCAAACCCAACATTTGACCAAAGACATGATTCGGAGCTGATGCATATAAGGCCTAACTCGAGACGCCGAACACTCCCGAAGGTGTTCGGTCTTTACAATAGCGGGCAAAACAATGCCCTAAGACCCTTGTGTCCAGGTACAGGCAAGTTCTTCTGGCGCGGCCGATGCCAAAACGCCAGTCTCCACTCTGGTTATAATGAGAAACCAGGGGATTATAGCAACAAGAGACAGTAAGAAAGGTTTACGTAGGGTCTTAGTCTGAAAAGAGTCCTTGCAATGGGTCCCTACTGCACGTCTACGTCTGTGTCTCTGTTGTGCCGTATCCTGGACGGGTGTGCACGCTGTTCATCTGTAAAAAGAGAGGAACTTAGTTTGAAAAGAAATCATGCGAGAAAGTGCATAAAAATTGAAATATAGATTAATAAAGCTGAGCCTATGCTAGCTCATTATGGCTTATATGTACAAACCCTTGTGAAGGGGTGTGTGGCTAGGTAGCCCCTAGCTTATTTATTCCGGACTCGTCCAGCCGTGTCCGGGGTCTCAGGCGACCTTTTAATGAAATGATGCCACGTGGACCGGGCATTTTAAGCGTAAGAGACGCGTAGTGTGGTATTGCATTGAAGCGGACGAAAGCTTCCCATCCCAGTGATGCTTGATAGCTACGTTTAAATGGGGCGACATGAAAGGTTAGCTTTTCTCGTCGGCAGTTGTCAGGTGACCCGAACACAACTTCTAGTAATAATGAAACTGTGCACCTGGCGTAAGGGCCTGGCGCCACTCCTTTGAAGGAAGTGCGGCTATGCCGAATTGTAGTAGGGTCTATCCCAACTTGCGGATTGTGTCCGAATATAGCAGGTTTAAGTCACTGCCGCCGTCCATCAAAACCTGCGTGAATTGCAGTCCGTCTATTATGGGATCCAATATCAGGGCAGTCTGTCCTGCGTTCCGGATACTTCTGGACTAATCCAGATTGTCGAAAGTGATTGGTTTTGACATCCAATCTCGGTGTTCCGCTGGGGCGGACCGTGCGACACTTGTCTTAGCGAGTGTCGTGTTGGTTTTCCGTACTATCACATGAAGTGAGTTTACTGTTTTGACTTCTTGTGGGAAAGTCTTTTGACTTCCGGTGCTCTGCTGGTGGGGTTCGTCATCGTCCTTGCTTGGCGCGTCGAGCCCCTTGTGTCCGGCGTTGAGTCTGCCGGACTATTTAAAAACCCAACAATTTCGGTTGGTATGGTTTGCAGGCCTTCCGGAGGTACTGTGGATTTGACATATCCGATCTAAAATTTTGTTTAAATTTGATAGCTCGTCGCTGTTGTCCTTAAGAGGCAGTGTTTTATTGTTTGGCCGCGAGCTTTTGAATCCGGCATTGACCGCCGTGCCCTTTGGGCTTTTTTATTTATTCCGGCGCTGACCTTTCCTGCGCCGTGATTTTCCGTTTCCATCTCTAGTCTCGGATGTACTCGGGTCGCTGGTGCTGCATCTTGCTAGCCAGCTGTCTTCTCCTGCGCAAAAGCGCGTCATGAGGCTTGTTAGCGTGGCCATTGTTCTTGGCTTCTCTTGGCCGAGATGTCTGGCGAGCCATTCGTCTCGGACGTTGTGTTTAAAAGCTGTTAAGGCTTCCGCGTCCGGACAGTCGACTATTTGGTTCTTTTTGGTAAGGAACCTGTTCCAGAATTTGCGCGCTGACTCTCCGGGCTGTTGGGTTATATGACTCAGGTCATCTGCATTCGGAGGGTGGACATAGGTCCCTTGAAAATTTGCTCTAAACGCGTCCTCAAGCTCTTCCCAACTTCCAACAGTGTTTTCTGGGAGGCTTTTGAGCCAATGCCGAGCTGGCCCTTTGAGCTTCAGGGGTAGGTATTTTATGGCGTGGAGATCATCTCCTCTAGCCATGTGTATGTGTAGTATGTAATCTTCTATCCAGACTCCTGGGTCTGTTGTGCCGTCGTATGCCTCTATGTTTATGGGTTTGAACCCTGCTGGAAATTCATGATCCAGCACCTCATCGGTAAAACATAGCGGGTGTGCGGCGCCCCTGTATTTGGGTGTGCCGCTGTCTTCGAACACTTGTTGTGTTGTGTTACTTCCTGGGGCCCTCCTTTTTGGCCCGTAGATGGACCTAGTTGGGCCGTCCGTTTTCCCAGGATCATAAGTCGGCTTGTGTGTGGCGCCGCTTGTCGCTTTTGGCATGTCATCTGGCCGTCTATCCGGTCAGGCGGCCTCTTTATTTTCTGACTGTGAGGGCTCTATGGCTTCCTCGTCAAATTCTGGCAGCAGCTTGCGCTTTGGGTAGCTCTTTGTTTGATGGCCATTGCCATATTTGTCTGCGGTCTTGAGTATTTTGCTCCACTTTATTCTGAGTAAGTCTTCCGCTGTTTTGAGCTTCCGTTTTTCCTTCTTCAAACTTCTTGCAGTGGCGACGAGTCTTTTGTGAAGGTTCTTATGCTCTGGTGGTGTGTCTGGACTGTTGATTGCTCCGTGAAGGGGTTGATTATCCGGTTCGTCCTGTTCGGATGGTTGCTTGGTTGTATGTTCGTCGTCCGCTGGTTTGCCCTGCTCTATCGCTGGGTCATTAGGAATGCTGCTTTGATCGAGGCGGGACTTAGGGCGGCGTCTACGTCGCCGTTTTGGTTGTTTATCGGCGGGATTATCCTCTGCCGCGTCCCGTTGTTCCTCGGTATCGCTTCCCTTTGGGGTGTCCACCATATGTATGTCATGTGACGAGGTGGCCTTCCAGTGCCCTGTAGGCGCTGGTTCTTGATCGTCTCCGGCATCGTCGTCCATGCCGTTGATGTCTTCGGAGTCGCAGTTTAACACGTCGGTTAGATCGTCGATGGTCGCTACGAAGTGGGTGGTGGGTGGGCTCTGAATTTCTTCATTGTCTGCATCCCGACCATCCTGACCGTAGTTCGGCCAGGGCTCTCCGGATAGTGAGAGATGCTTCAGCGAATTTAAGATATCGCCGAAGGGTGAGTGCTGAAAGGTGTCCGCAGCGGTGAATTCCATGATCAGCGCCCAATCGGATTCGACTAGCAGGGGCGCAGGAGGTTCGGAGTCCGGCAGGGGGTCCGGCACCTCGGAGTCATGGGCTTTATGCGGGACAAGATAAGTGTTCGGCTCCATTGTCGTAGAAGTTGCAGCTCCCGAGGCGGTGTCCAGCCATCCGTCCTCGATCTGAGCGATCGGCTCCGGACTATGGGTCGGAGCGGATTCGTGTGCGGCCTCCAAGGTGCTGTCCGGCGGCAGAGTTAGGTCGTGCCCATCGTGACAGCGCGGCACGCTCGGCTGTGGCTCAGATCCATCGAAGATCAAGTCCCCGCGGATATCGACCGTGAAGTTTAGGCTTCCAAACCTGACCTGACGGCCAGGGGCGTAGCTTTCGATCTGCTCCAGATGGCCAAGTGAGTTGGCCCGCAGTGCGAAGCCGCCGAATACGAAGATCTGTCCGGGGAGAAAAGTCTCACCCAGGACTGCGTCGTTGTCGATTGAGGAGGCCATCAAGCCTATTGGTGACGACACAGAGGAACTCTCAATGAAAGCACCAATGTCGGTGTCAAAACCGGCGGATCTCGGGTAGGGGGTCCCGAACTGTGCGTCTAGGCGGATGGTAACAGGAGACAAGGGACATGATGTTTTACCCAGGTTCGGGCCCTCTTGATGGAGGTAAAACCCTACGTCCTGCTTGATTGATATTGATATTGTGGATGTTTACAAGAGTGGATCTACCACGAGATCAAGGAGGCTAAACCCTAGAAGCTAGCCTATGGTATGATTGTAATGGTTGTTGTTGTGTCCTACGGACTAGAGCCATCCGGTTTATATAAACACCGAAGAGGGCTAGGGTTACATAGAGTCGGTTACAATGGTAGGAGATCTACATATCCGTATCACCAAGCTTGCCTTCCACGCCAAGGAAAGTCCCATCCGGACACGGGACGAAGTCTTCAATCTTGTATCTTCATAGTCTTGGAGTCCGGTCTATGATGATAGTCCGGCCGATGATAGTTCGGCTGATGATGGTAGTCCGGGTATCCGGACACCCCCTAATCCAGGACTCCCTCAGCGATGATTTCTTCTCCCTGATTTTTTTTCTCCCCGAAAGCCAATAAATAGAGTTGGAGTTGGCATTGGAGGGCCACCAGGGGGCCACGAGGTAGGGGGCGCGCCCAGGGGGGCGCCCCCCCCCACCCCCACCCTCGTGGATAGGGTGTGGGCCCCTTAGTCTTCATCTTTGGCGAGGATTTTTTATTATTTTTTCTAAGGTGTTCCGTGGAGTTTCAGGTCATTCCGAGAACTTTTATTTTCTGCACATAAAACAACACCATGGCAATTCTGCTGAAAACAGCGTCAGTCCGGGTTAGTTCCATTCAAATCATACAAGTTAGAGTCCAAAACAAAGGCAAAAGTGTTTGGAAAAGTAGGTACGAAGGAGACGTATCAACTCCCCCAAGCTTAAACCCTTGCTTGTCCTCAAGCAATTCAGTTGACAAACTGAAAGAGAAAAATAAAAACTTTTACAAACTCTGTTTGCTCTTATTGTTGTAAACATGAAAAGCCAGCATTCAAGTTTCAGCAATTATTATGAACTAACCATACTCACAATAACACGAAGGTCTCACAATTACTCATATCAATAGCATAATCAGCTAGCGAGCCATAATAATAAAACTCGGATGACAACACTTTCTCAAAATAATCATAACATGATATAACAAAATGGTATCTCGCTAGCCCTTTCTGAGACCGCAAAACAAAAATGTAGAGCACCTTTAAAGATCAAGGACTGACTAAACATTGTAATTCATGGTAAAAGAGATCCAGTCAAGTCATACCCAATATAAACCAATAATAATGAATGCAAACAACAGTGTGCTCTCCAGGGGGTGCTTTTTAATAAGAAGGGTGATGACTCAACATAAAAGTAAATAGATAGGCCCTTCGCAGAGGGAAGCAAGGATTTGTAGAGGTGCCAGAGCTCGGTTTTAAAATAGAGATTGAATAACATTTTGAGCGGCATACTTTTGCTGTCAACGCAACAACTATGAGATGACGATATCTTCCATGCTACACAAATTATAGGAGGTTCCCAAACAAAATGGTAAAGTTTATACTCCCTCTCCTCCACAAGCATCAATCCATGGCTTGCTCGAAACAACGAGTGCCTCCAACATTCAACGGGTCCCAGGGGGAGTTTTGTTTATAGTTATTTTGATTTAGTTTGCATAAAGCATGGGACTGGGCATCCCGAAGACCAGCCATTTTCTCGTGAATGAGGAGCGGAGTCCACTCCTCTTGAGAATAACCGCATAACATGGAAGATAAGGGAAGCCCTAGTTGAAACATGAGCTGCTCGAGCATACAAAACAGAATTTCATTTGAAGGTTTGGAGTTTGGCACATACAAATTTACTTGGAACGGTAGGTAGATACCGCATATAGGAAGGTATAGTGGACTCATATGGAATAACTTTGGGGTTTAAGGAGTTTGGATGCACAAGCAGTATTCCCGCTTAGTATAGGTGAAGGCTAGCAAAAGACTGAGAAGTGACCAACTGAGAGAGCGACAACAGTCGTAAACATGCATTAAAATTAATTTACACCGAATACAAGCATGAGTAGGATATAATCCACCATGAACATAAATATCATGAAGGCTATGTTGATTTGATTCAGCTACATGCGTGAACATGTGCCAAGTCTAGTCACTCAATTCATTTAAAGGAGGATACCATCCCATCATACCACATCATAATCATTCTAATAGCATGTTGGCATGCAAGGTAAACCATTATAACTCATAGCTAATCAAGCATGGCACAAGCAACTATAATCTCTAAATGTCATTGCAAATATGTTTACCTCATAATAGCTAACTCAACAACGATGAATCATCATATTTACAAAAACAAGAGAGGTCGAATTCATACCAGCTTTTCGCATCCCAATAAGTCCATCATATATCATCATTATTGCCTTTCACTTGTACGACCGAATGATGTATATAATAGTAAGAGTGCACGTGCATTGGACTAAGCTGGAATCTGCAAGCATTCAACTCAAAAGAGAAGACAAGTAATATGGGCTCTAAGTTAAAATAATCATTCATGCATATAAGAGCCACTAAGCATTTTTAATATGGTCTTCTCGACCCCCAAAGAAAGGAAAAGAAATAAAAACTATTTACACGGGAAAGCTCCCAACAAGCAAAAGAAGAACGGGAAATATTTTTGGGTTTTCTTTTTAATTACTACAGCAAGGAAATAAACTACTACTAATTTTTTGGTTTTTCTTAAGGTTTATCGAACACACAAGAAGAAGGCAGGAAAAAGAAAATAAACTAGCATGGATATTACAGTGAAAGAGTATGAGCACCGACATCTAGCAACGAGTGTGTGTGAACATGAATGTAATGTCGGTGGGAAATACGTACTCCCCCAAGCTTAGACTTTTTGGCCTAAGTTGGTCTATTGCCAGGGATAACCTGGCGGATATCCGTAGGTGAAGCTGGGGTCATACTGTGACGAAGAAGGCTTCGGCTGCCACTGGCTGGCAACCTCCTCTGGATCCCAAGAATAAATAGATAGTCGTGGAGGCTCATCTTGTGGTTCCGGTTCCAGGGCTGGTGCAGGATTCTGATAGGCTTGAATAGCCGACCACGGAACGATGTGAGGACCTACAGATAAATTAAACAAGGAAGGAGCATGCAGTAATAGTCTCAGGGTGATGTTTATCAAAGTATAATTTGTATTTGAGCTCCCCTTCGCGACTCTTAACAAGAAAGTCATGCGCTATCATACTCTTATAATCTAAATAAGCACGGGGCAGTGTTGTTTCTTCCTCCTCCTCATGCCTAATAGGTATTTCAAAATGTTCAGCTAGGCGTGAAGCATAAATGCCTCCAAAGATGGGGCCCTTAGTACGGTTCAGACTTAATCGTCTAGCAACAATTCCACCCATACTAACAGAGTTATTGCGGTATAAACCATGGAACAAAATAATAATATCAGGAATACTAAGGTTCCCACAGTTTCTGCGTCCAATCAAGCAACGACTAGCAAATAAGGCAAAGTAGCGTAAAACAAGAAAATGTATGCTAGTGATCCTTGCATCAGAAACCTTCCTGGTTTCTCCCACAGTGATAGTGTTAATAAAAGCTTCTACTTCGTTACTGTGGGGTTCATCTAAGGTGCCCTCAAAGGGTATTCTACAAACCTCGCAGAATTCAGCTAATGTCATCTCTTTAACAACATCATATAAATGAAATTCTACTATTGGAGGTGATTTCTTGGGGAAAAAGTAGAAGTTTTGCACAAAAGTATTTGTGAGTAAGAGATACTGATGGCGTTGGTCGCGGAGGAAGTTGGTGAGGCCGGTGTTCTCAATCAATAAATAGAAATCCTCATAAATCCAGACTCTCCTCAAGAAGTCATTGGAAGGCCATTCACATAGTCGAACCTCCGCAGTGCGAGGCAAATTAAATTTGGGCTTTTTCTCTTCTTCCTTTTGTTTTTCCTTCGAGCTTTGGCTCGACGAGCCCCTCAAAAATCTCTTCATTATTTTCTAAAACAATCTGAAATTTTTAGTAACTTCAAATAAAAGTGAACCAACTTCAATAAAATTGATAGTAACAACTCCCACAAGTGCCTAGAGCCCATATAAAGCATTGGAACTACTTGGAACCATATAAATTTGACATGTAAGCTCAAGAACATAGTCACCTATGCAGCACAAATTTGCAATGAATAAAGCACTAGAACAAAAACTAATTGGACCAATGGAGGAGTCACATACCAAGGAACAATCTCCCCAAGCAGTTTTGCGAGAGGTGCTTTGAGCAAGGAGATCGAAAATCACAGCAACAGGGGCTGGAACTCGTGCTTGAGTTGGTTTTTCGTGTTTGTGTGAGACAGAGGAAGAAGATGGGTGCAGTAATAAGTGGAGGAGGGCCACTATGGGCCCACGAGGTAGGGGGGCGTGCCCAGGGGGATAGGACGCGCCCTCCACCCTCGTGGCCAGGCGGCAGCTCCCCCCGCGGTAATTTTTGCACAGTAAATCCTCAAATATTCCCGAAAAAATCATATTAAATTGGCATGACATTTTGAGGACTTTTATTTTCGGGATATTTTTATATTGCACGGATAAATGAGGAGACAGATAGAAAAATACTATTTTACTTTATTTCTACTTTATAACAGGAAATATAAAGAGGGTACAGAAGGTTGTGCTTCTAGTTTCATCCATCTCATGCTTATCAAAAAGAATCCACTAACAAGGTTGATCAAGTCTTGTTAACAAACTCATTCCGATAATCATGGAACTGGAGAAATTTCGAATAGCACTAAGTTACCTCAACGGGGATATGAAAATCCCCAACAATAAGAATATCATACTTTTTCTTGACAGTAGGTAGAGGAAATTCAAAACCTCCCAATATAATCGATGGAATTTTTCCAATAGAGTTGATACTATAAACTTGAGGTTGTTTCCTCGGAAAGTGTACCCTGTGCTCATTGCCATTAACATGAAAAGTGACATTGCCTTTGTTGCAATCAATAACAGCCCCTGCAGTATTAAGGAAAGGTCTTCCAAGAATAATAGACATACTATCATCCTCGGGAATATCAAGAATAACAAAGTCCATTAAAAAAGTAACGTTTGCAACCACAATAGGCACATCCTCACAAATACCGACAGGTATAGTAGTTGATTTATCAGCCATTTGCAAAGATATTTCACTAGGTGTCAACTTATTCAAGTCAAGTCTACGATATAAAGAGAGAGTCATAACACTGACACCGGCTCCAAGATCACATAAAGCAGTTTTAACATAATTTCTCTTAATGGAGCATGGTATAGTAGGTACTCCGGGATCTCCAAGTTTCTTTGGTATTCCACCCTTCAAAGTATAATTAGCAAGCATGGTGGAAATTTCAGCTTTAGGTATCTTTCTTTTATTAGTAATGATATCCTTCATATACTTAGCATAAGGATTTGTTTTGAGCACATCAGTTAATCGCATACGCAAAAGGATGGGTCTAATCATTTCAGCAAAGCGCTCAAAATCCTCATCATCCTTTTTCTTGGATGGTTTCGAAGGAAAAGACATGGGTTTCTGAACCCATGGTTCCCTTTCTTTACCATGTTTCCTAGCAACGAAGTCTCTTTTATCATAACGTTGATTCTTTGATTGTGGGTTATCAAGATCAACAGCAGGTTCAACTTCTACATCATTATCATTACTAGGTTGAGCATCAACATGAACATCATCATTAACATTTTCACTAGGTTCATGTTCATCACCTGATTGTGTTTCAGCATCAGAAATAGAGATATCATTTGGATTCTCAGGTGGTACAGCAATAGGTTCACTAGAAGTTTGCAAGGTCCTATCATTTTTCTTTTTCTTCCTCTTAGAAGAACTAGGTACATCAACATTATTTCTCTGGGAATCTTGCTCGATTCTCTTTGGGTGGCCTTCAGGATACAACGGTTCCTGAGTCATTCTACCAGTTCTAGTAGCCACTCTAACAGCATAATCATTTTTCCTACTATTCATTTCATCAAGCACTTCTTTCTGAGCTTTAAGTACTTGTTCTACTTGAGTGGTGACCATAGAAGCATCTTTGCTAACAAGTTTAAGTTCACCTCTAATATCAGCCATATAATCACCCAAGCGTTTAATCATAAAGGTATTCTGTTTTAATTGTCTACCAAAATAAGCATTAAAGTCATCTTGCTTAAACATAAAGTCATCAAACTCATCCAAGCACTGACTAGCAATTTTAGTAGGAGGGACTTCAGCTTTATCATATCTATATAGAGAATTTACCTCTACTACCTGTGTCGGGATATCGGGAGGTTCTTCAGTAAATAAGTAATTGAGATCATATACTTCTTCAACAGGCGGTAAATTAAGGCCATGTATTTCTTCAATAGGAGGTAAATTCTTAACATCTTCAGCTTTAATACCTTTTTCTTTCATAGATTTCTTTGCCTCTTGCATCTCTTCGGGACTGAGAAATATAACACCTCTCTTCTTCGGAGTTGGTTTAGGAATAGGCTCAGTAATTGGCTCTGGAGCTGGCTCAGGAGGTGGCTCAGGAGGTGCCCAATTATTTTCATTTGTCAACATATTATTCAATAGAATTTCAGCTGAACTATCCATGTAATCTCTAGAAGCATCAGTTAGTCCATTATAAAAGATATCAAGTATTTCAGGTTTCTTAAGAGGATGATCAGGCAAAGCATTAAGTAACTTGAGAAGCCTCCCCCAAGCTTGTGGGAGACTCTCTTCTTCAATTTGCACGAAGTTGTATATTTCCCTCAAAGCAGCTTGTTTCTTATGAGCAGGGAAATATTTAGCAGAGAAGTAATAAATCATATCCTGGGGACTTTGCACACAACCAGGATCAAGAGAATTATACCATATCTTAGCATCACCCTTTAATGAGAAAGTAAATATTTTGAGTAAATAAAGGTAGCGCGATCTCTCATCATTAGTAAACAGGGCAGCTATATCATTCAACTTGGTAAGATGTGCCACAACAGTTTCAGATTCATAACCATAGAAAGGATCAGATTCAACCAAAGTAATTATATCTGGATCAACAGAAAAATCTTAATAATCCTTATCGGGAACACAAATAGGTGAAGTAGCAAAAGCAGGGTCGGGTCTCATTCTATCTCTAAGAGATTCTTTACACCATTTAACTAGTAACCTCTTAAGTTCATATATATCCCGGCAAGCAAAAATAGTTGCAGAAGATTCTGCATAAAAAGATAACCCTCAGGAATAGCAGGCATATTCTCATCATCACTATCATCATCGTATTCAGGTTCAATAGTTTCTCTTTCTCTAGACCTAGCAATTTTCTCATCAAGAAATTCACCAAGGGGCACAATAGTATCAAGCATAGAAGTAGTTTCATCAAAAGTATCATGCATAGCAGAAGTGGCATCATCAATAACGTGCGACATATCAGAATTCATAGCAGTAGCAGGTTTAGGTGTCGCAAGCTTACTTATAACAGAAGGAGAATCTAATGCAGAGCTAGATGGCAGTTCCTTACCTCCCCTCGTAGTTGAGGGCAAAATAGTAGTTCGATCGTCTTTCAAGTTCTTCATAGTGTCCAGCAGATATAAATCCCAAGTGACTCAAAGAATAGAGCTATGTTCCCTGGCAATGGCGCCAGAAAAAGGTCTTGATAACCCATAAGTATAGAGGAACGCAACAGTTTTTGAGGGTAGAGTATTCAACCCAAATTTATTGATTCGACACAAGGGGAGCCAAAGAATATTCTCAAGTATTAGCAGCTGAGTTGTCAATTCAACCACACCTGGAAACTTAGTATCTGCAGCAAAGTGTTTAGTAGCAAAGTAATATGATAGTGGTGGTAACGGTAACAAATGTAAAGACATCAAAAGTAATGTTTTTGGTATTTTGTAGTGATTGTAACAGTAGTAACGAAAAAGTAAATAAGCAAGAACCAATATATGGAAGACTCGTAGGCACCGGATTAGCGATGGATAATTATACCGGATGCGGTTCGTCATGTAACAGTCATAACATAGGGTGACACAGAACTAGCTCCAGTTCATCAATGTAATGTAGGCATGCATTCTGTATATAGTCATACATGCTTATGGAAAAGAACTTGCATGACATCTTTTGTCCTACCCTCCCGTGGCAGCGGGGTCCTATTGGAAACTAAGGGATATTAAGGCCTCCTTTTAATAGAGAACCGGATAAAGCATTAGCACATAGTGAATACATGAACTCCTCAAACTATGGTCATCACCGGGAGTGGTCCCGGTTATTGTCACTTCGGGGTTGCCGGATCATAACACATAGTAGGTGACTATAGACTTGCAAGATAGGATCAAGAACACACATATATTCATGAAAACATAATAGGTTCAGATCTGAAATCATGGCACTCGGGCCCTAGTGACAAGCATTAAGCATAGCAAAGTCATAGCAACATCAATCTCAGAACATAATGGATACTAGGGATCAAACCCTAACAAAACTAACTCGATTACATGATAAATCTCATCCAACCTATCACCGTCCAGCAAGCCTACGATGGAATTACTCACGCACGGCGGTGAGCATCATGAAATTGGTGATGGAGGATGGTTGATGATGACAACAACGACGAATCCCCCTCTCCGGAGCCCCGAACGGACTCCAGATCAGCCCTCCCGAGAGAGATTAGGGCTTGGAGGCGGCTCCGTATTGTAAAACACGATGATTTCTTCTCCCTGATTTTTTTGTCCCCGAAAGCCAATAAATAGAGTTGGAGTTGGCGTCAGAGGGCCACCAGGGGGCCCATGAGCCTGGGCGCGCCCCCCACCCTCGTGGACAGTGTGTGGGCCCCCTGGTCTTCGTCTTTGGCGAGGATTTTTTATTATTTTTTCTAAGGTGTTCCATGGAGTTTCAGGTCATTCCGAGAACTTTTATTTTCTGCACATAAAACAACACCATGGCAATTCTGCTGAAAACAACGTCAGTCCGGGTTAGTTCCATTCAAATCATACAAGTTAGATTCCAAAACAAAGGCAAAAGTGTTTGGAAAAGTAGATACGATGGAGACGTATCAATCATCCTCAACCAAAACTCACGCCCATTAGCCATGTGCATTTCCCATACCGCTAATCAAACACTTGTCTGCTAATTCATGTTTGAGCATAGGTCGGTCTCCTCATGAGAATCTTATGTTGTAGTTTTCTTCCTAGCACCTACCTGGGGAGTGCCCAACCCACTTGACATGACTAGGCCGCCCAGAACGAATGGCAACGCCACGGTCACGCGGTGACCACGCGACGGGCATGCGAGTTTATACGCTCTAGAGTTGGGGCCCTCGGCCACCGTCCAAACCTCGACGTATCGCCACCAAACCATGTATTTTTGATTAAATAGGTACTTATGTAACTAGAAATGATTTTTGGAAAAAATAAATAGCAAACTATAAGGCAGCTGCAGTTCAAATTTGACCCGCTTCCAACTGAATCGGCGGAAATTTGTCTTTTTCACGAGAGGTGGATCAAAACTTTTGACACCCAACCATTTTGTCAATTGTGCATTAAATATTTCCTAGTATTTTAGAAAATTTATTTGGTCCAATTTTGTAACAAATATATGGTAGGTCATTCACAAAAAAAAACTCATTTTGGGCACTCAAAAAATAGAAAATGAATTGTTTGTCCAAATAAAATGAAAACTTCCTTAGGCAATATTGTTTGTCATTCAAAGATGCACCCTTGTGCACAATATAAGATCATTTAAACAAACTGTGCCATGAATGTGGCCATAAGATTGAGCATTTAGGTTGAAAGCCATGAATCTTCACATATGATAGCTCATTTCTAAGAACACTTTTTTTAAATAATTGTCGTATTATAAGTTTATTATTTTTCCTGGTAACTTGGTCACATATAATGATACAATGCGAAGGTTTTCAGTTTTTTCAATTTTTTTGAATTTTTTATCCCCATTTCAAAATGCGGTCAAAACGGTGGGAATGACCATTCCTAGCTAGTGGTTGATTCTTGGAATTATTTTGATGTTTCTATGATTAAATATATACTTAAGTACATAGAAACGATTTTTGGAAAAAATAAATAGCAAACTATGAGGTAGTTGCAGTTCAAATTTGACCTGCTTCATACTAAATCGATGGAAATTTGTCTTTTCACCACAGGTGGTTCAAATTTTTTGACATCCAACCATTTGGTCAATTGTGCATTAAATATGTCATAGTATTTTATAAAATTGATTTGGTCCAATTTTGCAACAAATATATGGTAGGTCTTTCACAAAAAAAACTCATTTTGGGCACTCAAAAAATGGAAAATGTTTTTTTATCAAAATAGAATGAAAACTTCCTTAGGCAACAATGTTTGTCATTCCAAAATTCACCCTTGTGCACAATATTAGATCATTAAAACAAACTGTGCCATGAATGTGGCCATAAGATTGAGCATTTGGGTTGAAAGCCATTAATCTTCACAAATGATGGCTCATTTCTGAGAAGACTTTTTTAAAATAATTGCCATATTATAAGTTTATTATTTTTCCTGATAACTTGGTCACATATAATGACACTATGCGAAGGTTTTCCATTTTTTTGATTTTTTTTGAATTTTTATGCCCGTTTCAAAATGCGGTCAAAACGGCGGGCATGACCCTTCCTAACTAGATGTTGAATCTTGGAATTTTTTGATGTTTCTATGATTAAATAGATACTTATGTACCTATAAATGATTTTTGAAAAAAATAAAGAGCAAACTACGAGGTAGCTGCAGTTCAAATTTGCCCCGCTTACAACTGAATCAATGGAAATTTGTCTTTTTCATGAGAGGTGTATCAAAGCTTTTCGCACCCAACAATTTGGGCAATTGTGCATTAAATATGTCCTAGTATTTTAGAAATTTGATTTGATACAATTTTGCAACAAATATTTGGCAGGTCCTTCACAAAAAAAGCTCATTTTGGGCACTCGAAAAATGGAAAATGATTTTTCCGTGCAAAGAAAATGATAACTTCCTTAGGCAACATTGTTTTTCATTTCAAGATGCACCCTTGTGCACAATATGAGATCATTTGAATAAACTATGCCATGAATGTGGCCATAAGATTGATCATTTGGCTTGAAAGCCATGAATCTTCACAGATGATAGCTCATTTATAAGAATATTTTTTTAAAATAATTGTTGTATTACAAGTTTATTACTTTTCCTGGTAACATGCAAAGGTTTTCCAATTTTTTTTAATTTTTTATGCCCGTTTTAAAAAAATGCGGTCAAAACGGCAAGCATGACCATTCCTAGCTAGTGGTTGAATCTTGGAATTTTTTGGTGTTTCTCTAATTAAATAGATACTTATGTACTTAGAAATGATTTTTAGAAAAAATAAAGAGCAAACTATAAGACAACTGTAGTTTAAACTTGACACGGTTTAAACTAGATTGGCGGAAATTTGTCTTTTTCACTAGAGGTGGATCAAAACTTTTGGCATCCAACCATTTGGTCAATTGTTCATTAAACATGGTCTAATATTTTAGAAAATTGATTTGGTCCAATTTTGCAACAAATATATGGTAGGTCCTTCACGAAAAAACTCATTTTGGGCCCTCGAAAAAATGGAAAATGAAATTTTTGTCCAAATTTTTTTTTTAGGCAACATTGTTTGTCATTCCAAGATACACCCTTGTGCAAAGTATGATATAATTTGAACAAATTATGCCATTCAAAAATGCATGCTTGTGCAAAAAATATAAAAGAAACACATAGAAAAACACAATTACATAAGCTTTGTTTACATTGGTTGAAATGTTTGTGCCATGGATTGATGACATGGCATCCATCCATCCATCTATCTATCTAAAGAAAAAAAAGAGAAAGAAAGAAAAAGAACCCCACCCCCCGGGCAGCCCAACCACCCAAACCCTATCCCCTCCCACTCCATCGCTGCCGCCTCCTTCTCCCCAGATCCAATCTCGCCGCCGGCCTCATTCTCCCGCTCGCACACGCTCAAGCCGCTCGCCGCCACCACGCTCCTCCACCTCCAGGCGACGCCGAGCCCGCGGTCTCCCTGCCCAAGATCGTGCCGGAGCCCGCGGTCATCCTCCGCCTACAGCTCGGCTCCCCTTCCAGATCGCGCCGCCACCTCCCTTCCCACCCCCTCCTGGATCTCTCCCTCGGCGAGCCACCGGCCTGCAGATCGTCCACTTCCCAGTTCCCAGTGCGTGCATGGACAGGCTGAGGAGCGTGGTGCTGCGCAGGTGCAAGAGCCTGTCGCGGGCGGTCGTCATCGTCCTCCAGCTCCTACAGCAACCTCCGCTCCATGTCCGCCAGGGACGACGCCGCCGGCCAAGACAACATGGCGGCGGCCGAGGGGGCGTCGGCAGTGGTGTTCGTGGGCAGCTCGCGGCGGCGGCACGTCATCAGCGCCAGGCACCTCCGCCACCCGCTGATCGCCGCGCTCATCGACGACGACGCCGGCGATGGCGACATGAGGAATAGCAAGGAGCCGGTGGCCGTGAGGTGCGAGGTCGTGCTGTTCGACCACCTGCTCTGGATGCTTGACAACGCCGTTGACCTCCGCGCGGGCGCCGGCGGCGAGGACGACGCCGTCAGGGAGCTGGCCCAGCTCTACGCCACGTGCTAGCCCAGTTACAGGTGATCGAGTCGCCGGTTGATATATACGTCAGGGAGTAGTACGATCAACCCTGCATGAACCATGCGTGTTGGTGATACTCCTCTAAGGATTCGATTGATTCTTTTTGTGTGTTCTTGCGCGAGATCTAAGATTCTTGGGCGCCAAGTGGAAGATATATACTTTGGGTTCGTTCGTATAGGCAGAGCTGCTTGATAGCTAATGGTTCTGTATTTGTTCTAGCGTCAATGCTCTTTTTAACTCTAGGGACAACTTACTCGGCTTGATTCATAGTCAATCTTACTAGCTACTCAGAGTACTAGAGCAGCATGCACGTCAAAAAATACGAGCAAGGTCTTGGGGGTTGGGACACAGTTAACAGTGACCAAGCAAAGGCCGGTCCATATATTTGCTGAGTCGTATGCTAGTATCAATGTTGCAGTACCAGTGATAACCTGAGAGTTGTTGCAAATTTCTTTCATTCGGCTTCATTTGTTTATGCTGCTTGAGGTTCCCTTTTGCGGTGCAGGCAACAGCAGAGGACGAATTCGGAATTCGCTTGTGGGATCTCAGAATGCTTAAGCATCCACTACTGCATGTCTGCACCGATCTGTTCCTAGATAGGTAAGACGGTACAAACTATTGCTGGATCAATTAAATGCACGGCCTTATGCGTGCGTCTTGACTGATGGCATCACGAGGGTACACCGGGCACAGAGATTAACTAGTTCTTGATCAGTGCTCAGGTCGATCAGTGTGGTCAACCGGAAGCAGCCGCACGACGGCGATGTCGTCCGGATCGTGAGCACCAGGAGCAGACCGCAGCTCGCCGCCACATTCCAGTGCTACAAGGAACAACATGGCAGTGACATAGAAGATGTTTATTAATTATCACCTCTTTTTGTGTCTAACTAATAGTAGCAATATACAGTATATCTGTCAAGTATCCGATTCACGGACCAACTGGTGAACTGAAGCGCTTGTTCTTGTTGCTGCTGCTGTTGTTGCAGGACATGAAGCAGTACAGCAGCAGCCAGTTTGCAAGGATGCTCAAGATTGCTGTCTGGTGCCTCACATCTCCTGAAAAGCACTTTTCAGAGGTACGCCACGACACGCAGATCAACCTCACCCTGCGCACCCGCTGGTGGCTGCACTGCATCACGCGCAGCCGCGAGTGCGACGCCAGGCTCGTCGTGTCCATGGGGGAACAGGTGAGGCCATCGGGTTCTGCCGTCGTCGTCGGCATATCGCATATTTTTTTTAATTTCCTGGTGTTGTTCTGTTGGCTCGTCTCAGTAGGATTCAGTTTGGTGAGGGTTGACATGATTGGTGATGCCGTATTATTGTGTCTGTTTGACTTGAGTTGCTGTACAGTTACGGTCGCTTGTTGTGTCAGGGTGTCTGACTGCAATCTTTGGCTTGCCTCATGCTAAATTCTAGATACTGGGTAGGATGATACTTCGTGGAGAAACAGTTGTATACAAATTCTATCATTGTGTTGTATAGTAGGTATCTGATTCAGTCGCAAATTATGAAAAGGGATACAGTCCATGCTTTATCGTAACACATGGATATCTCACTTGGTATCTTGTGCTAGTGCTGCTCCCTGTGATAGAGTAGAATGATACTTCGTGGCATACATTCTCTGTCTCTATTCAAGAACGATCCGCATTTGGCTGATTTGTGCTTAACCAGATTGAATGTATCACCAAATAATCGTGTAATGAGTAGGTTTGCTAGGAGAAGTACCATTACCATTTTATGGAGTCCCTCGGTTCATAGGCTTAGCAGCTCTGTTCCAATGTGTGCTTCCTTTTATGTTGAAGTGTACGTTTCCCCTTGCACGAACAGTAAGACCACATAGAAGCGCAGAAGGATCTGTTTTAGCAAAAGACACCGTCAAGTCAGTCCTCAAGTAGTCTTTTACGGCTACATAACTTTTACTCCATGTCTTGGTTCATATGCCATAGAAAACTGCGGCTCTGCGTTTAATTTATTTCTTATACATCTCTATAAATTAGTAATAGCAGTTTGGATTGCTCTGTCTTCACAGTGCTCGAATGGATTAGATTTACAACTCAATGGTGAACACTAATCTAGTGAACGAAATGATGGAACAAAAACATGTCCCCTTTTTCTTCAGATGACATACTGAAGTAAAACCCAACTGAAGTTGAATTGTTCATGTCGAGGGATTAAACACAGCACGCGCAGTTTTCTACTCCGTTTAATATACTTGTGCATCGTGTGCTTATACTACCATTTGCTTGGTTCTTAACATAGGTGAAGTGTCCAGCTATGCTTCTCACTGACTAGTCACACTGGCAAGTCGAACGCGCATGGAGAGACGACCCTCGTTACCACTCTGTACGCTGATCTTGATTTGCGGTATGGCTAATGTTTCCCCTCCCTTCTCTTAGTTCATCCTTGGACCTTGTGTTTGTGTGATGGTTTTTCGAATCTCTTGCAGACTGGGGTGTGCAGTACGTCCGCAGGTGCCACGGATCTGGAGCCTGATGTTGCTGCTGAAGAGCAGAGCGATTAGGCTCCCCCAAAATGACATCTAGAGGGCTTTACTCATCAGGTGAGTTGATGTTTGCCCGAGCGCTTTGACTAGCAATGCTTTTTTTTCTGAGAGAGAGAGGTGATATTGATGCTGTGGTTGCTGTTTCGTGCTTTGTGAGATGGTAGTTGGTAGTGGGATAGGCTGTTGTCCTTGTTGGGTAGAATGTTTGCCTTGCCCTGATCTGATCTGTGTGTTGTGCCTGTGTTTCGGTGCTGGTAAGATGCCAGAATCCAGCAACAGATGTGAGGCTTGCCACTGAATAATTTTGTTGACCAACTTTTTTATAAACAGAACACATGGAAGAAAAGGCCTATGCAGTATTGCTTAGTCTATACTTATACTGTATAGATTTTACAACCTGATATGATCAGCGGAGAATAAAACAGTGCAAGTGCCTGCCAGTAGCACCATGATCAACTTTGCATACTAGTAGCTGCTATACACATACATATTTCACCGTGAGTAGTTATTCTAGGCATAGAAGCTGAACACATCTTCAACAGTTATTCTAAACACATATTTTGATGTGTAACCTGTTAATGAAGTATTGGTTGATTGTGATTCCAAGCATAGATCTCTTGGCGTTACTACTTGTTACTGCAAGCATGTTGTGTTGACATACTGCATTTCGATCTGAATATGTTGGCAAGAGTGTCTAAATTAATTTAGTATATATGCACGTTTCATCTTAGTCTCTTAGTATGGTTGGATGTGTGCTTCAGGGGGATAAACTGCTATCTATGCTCCTTATTGGCTCTGAAGTTTTATGTCTGTCCAGTGTGTAAGGAGCTCTAATTTCTCTTTCTAGCGCCTAAATTATGCCATGTGTACTAGGGGGAGCTAGATGTATGATGTACGACAACGGGAATGGGACCTGGTGAGGAAAGGAACCTACTGGGTCAACCAGATCGAGTCCCTTCTCTACATGTTGGTTTTGCTCCCTTGCACAGCAGTAAATGCCTCTACAAACATGATACTATATACATGCATGTCATAGTCAGCAGTTAGCGTTGGCAATGAAGTGAACCATGAGATTACATTTTGCTTTGTCTTGTTGATAATGCCATATGTCTTGCAATCAGACTTCATTTCTGTTTGTTATGGTAATATTTTCATAGTGCTATAGAACATCTAGTAACAAGAATATGAAATTGTAAATAGCAAAAAATTCTTGTCTTGTGCGGTCTAAGTCCAAGGAAATAAAAAAAATTCTCTTATACAATTTCATCTACATCGAATTTATATATCATAGTGCCTTTTATTTCTTTAGTTTGATTGTTTCCCTTGTATTCAATATGCTTCTAATGGCTGATCCTTACATTTTTGATGTGGCATCTTTTTTTCATAGGTGTTGTGTGTTTTGTATAGGAACACAATTTTTGTATTCTGTTTTGTTGTATTTATGATTTGATAGTTTTGTATAGGAACATGTGATACTATTTTGTAGGGCTTTATGGCCTGTGATGTAAACATATTTAGTGATGAATTATGAAATTATTTGCAAAATTTATTGAAAAGGAGAATCATTTGTATGAATATGGGCGGCATATATGTGAATGGGCTGAAAAGTGTACTGGATCAACTCCAAGATTGAATTATTATTTTACTGTATAAAAAGGCTGAATGTACACCAGAAAATGGGCTGTACAAAATGGTACCCAAATTCTTGAAAGGCCAAACGTGCATAGAAGTTGATGGGCTAAACACTAGGGCTTGGCCCATGTAGCTAACAAAAATTAACAGAAATAAATATACTAAATGGGTTGAATTGTTGGGCTTGGCCCAGGTAAAACACCTAATCGGACGTACCTAATTGGACTAGGCTGAATCTTGTCAGTGACCTTTTCAACTGGTCGCAATTTTGCCACGTCGGATCCGACGTGGCCTGGGTAGACTGCCAGTGACCAAAACAAAAGGTCATGGGTTCAACGACCTTTTGTTTTGGTCTTAAACGTCTACGACCTTCTCACAGAGAAGGTCGTTAATTTCAGTTTACGATCGCCAGCTTTTGAGCTTTTGACCTTCTGTTTTTTGTCACAAAAAGGTCGCAAATGAAAAATAATGACCTTTCAGTGACCAATAGTCAAGGTCACAAGTTGACATATTTCTTGTAGTGTTATAACTTTCAGTTTATCAACTGACTTGCTTGAGGACAAGCAAAGCTTTAAGCTTGGGGGAGTTGATACGTCTCCAACGTATCTACTTTTCCAAACATTTTTGCCCTTGTTTTGGACTCTAACTTGCATGATTTGAATGAAACTAACCCGGACTGACGCTGTTTTCAGCAGAACTGCCATGATGTTATTTTATGTGTAGCAAACAAAAGTTCTAGGAATATCCTGAAAATCCACGAAGGCACTTTTTGGAAAATATAAAAAATACTGGCGAAAGAATCAAGACCAGGGGGCCCACACCCTGTGCACGATGGTGGGGGGCGCGCCCCCTCCCCCTGGGCGCGCCCCCTTGTCTCGTGGGCCCCCTGGACCTCCACCGACCTCAATTCCAACTCCATATATTCACGTTCGGGAAGAAAAAAATCAGAGAGAAAGTTTCATCGCGTTTTACGATACGGAGCCACCGCCAAGCCCCAATCTCTCTCGGGAGGGCTGATCTGGAGTCCGTTTGGGGCTCCGGAGAGGGGGATTCGTCGCCGTCGTCATCATCAACCATCCTCCATCACCAATTTCATGATGCTCACCGTTGTGCGTGAGTAATTCCATCGTAGGCTTGCTGGACGGTGATGGGTTGGATGAGATTTACCATGTAATCAAGTTAGTTTTGTTAGGGTTTGATCCCTAGTATCCACTATGTTATGACATTGATGTTGCTATGACTTTGCTATGCTTAATGCTTGTCACTAGGGCCCGAGTGCCATGATTTCATATCTGAACCTATTATGTTTTCATGAATATATGTGTGTTCTTGATCCTATCTTGCAAGTCTATAGTCACCTATTATGTGTTCTGATCCGACAACCCCGAAGTGACAATAATCGGGATACTTCTCGGTGATGACCGTAGTTTGAGGAGTTCATGTATTCACTATGTGCTAATGCTTTGTTCCGGTTCTCTATTAAAAGGAGGCCTTAATATCCCTTAGTTTCCGCTAGGACCCCGCTTCCACAGGAGGGTAGGACAAAAGATGTCATGCAAGTTCTTTTCCATAAGCACGTATGACTATTTACGGAATACATGCCTACATTACATGAGGAATCGCATCCGACATAATTATCCATTACTGATCCATTGCCTACGAGTTTTTCACATATTGTTCGTCGCTTATTTACTTTTCCGTTGCTATTGTTACAATCACTACAAAACCCAAAAACAATACTTTTTCTACTGTTACCTTTTTCATCATATTACTTTGCTACTAAATACTTTGCTGCAGATACTAAGTTATCCAGATGTGGTTGAATTGACAACTCAACTGCTAATACTCAAGAATATTCTTTGGCTCCCCTTGTGTCGAATCAATAAATTTGGGTTGAATACTTTACCCTAGAAAGCTGTTGCGATCCCCTACACTTGTGGGTTATCAAACAACATCATGACAGTTCTACTAAAAACAGCATCAGTCCGGGTTAGTTTCATTCAAATCATGCAAGGTAGAGTCCAAAACAAGGGCAAAAGTGTTTGAAAAAGTAGATACGTTGGAGACGTACCAACCGCTTCGCTGGCCCAGGAGCGTGTCGAGGCGGGGCAAAGCGGCGGTAAAATGGAGGGGACACGTCAGGAGCGCATTAAATGCACTTTGTCCCGTAACGGCAAGGGATAGGCTTAATCACAGTACCCCGATGCCACCTCCTGTGTGCCACTGTGGCGATCCCCTTGCATATAAAAGGAGGCCCGAGGCATACATGAGAGGGATTCGAACTTTTGGACAAGTTACACCCATTGTTGCTAGTTTAAGAACCTCAAGAACACAAATACACACATCCAAGCAGGACTAGGGTGTTACGCATCCCTGGGCCCGAAACTGGGTAAACGATCCGCATGCTTGTACTGACTGCTGATCCTGCTCTCCTCACCACCCAGCTCCCCGCAACCGTAGTAGGGATTCTTGTGATCCCATAGGTGTCGTTTCCCACCGACATCTTTCGCGCGCCAGGTAGGGGGCGTAGTAGTGAGCATCTGGTTTTGCAGCCAGTAGCACAACTCTTCATTGCCATGGTTTTCGAGGAAGGAGGCGACCAGGCGAGCAGCCCCGTCGGCGGATGCGGCGAGCGTTCGCGCGACGACAAAAAAAGCTAAGTCATGCGGAAACTTCGAATAATTCCTTCTTATATAAGGTTATCTTCCTCGGAGATCTTTCCTCTATATGGGAAACCTGCACGCAGTGGGGCCCTTCCGTTACCGACAACGCTCTTGGTCTATTTCGAGTCTGCTCAACAGATCGAGCGGCTGCGTCAAGAGCGGCAGGGTGGCCTTCCGCTATCGGTAACGCTCTCGCTTTGCCTCGAGTCCGCTCGGCAGTTCGAGCGGCCACGCTGAGAACGTCAAGGTGGTTTGCACAGCAGCAAGCACGCCCTTCCGGCCGCTAAAGGATCCGTCCTTTGAAGCGCAGCGGTTTGGGTTTACGCGCCGGCAAGCCTACCCAGTGAGCATAGGGTGGACATACAGAGAAAGATTAAACAGGGAAATAGCATGCATCATATTAAAAGTACTGCAGAGTTATATTACACCAATTGTTGTTGTGGTTCTAACTAAAGATGTGAATTATCTTGGTCATGAACCTGCAGCGGCAACAAGAAACGGGACGCCTAGTCCCGACGCTGGCCCTCCAACCTCTGGATTCCGCCGACGCGGCTGATGATGGGTTCGATGCGCTCCTTGACCCCCGAGAGGTCTGCATCGCTCGACAAGCTATCCAGCGCGGCGTCGAAGTCGAGGTTGGGGTTCCAAAATGCCAGCTTGGTGAGAACATTGGTCATGGCGCCCTGGCAAATCATCCGGGACTCGTTGGCCAAGAAGCTCGCCCGGTTGGATTCGAGCCGTTCCAGGGCACCAAGAACGCCCTCGAAGAACAAGGTCAGCTCGGCATGGGGGCTCGTGCCCAGCTTCGGGGCATACCTCACCTCCGGCATCTTCATGTCGGCCAGCTGCTTGGTGATCCTGTTGGCGACGTCGGCGAGGCGGCCGATCCAGATGTTCTCGCCCTTCACATAATCGGCGTGATTGGTGATATGTCTCCAACGTATCTATAATTTATGAAGCATTCATGCTATATTGTTATGTGTTTTGGATGTTTATGGGCTTTATTATACACTTTTATATTATTTTTGGGACTAACCTATTAACCGGAGGCCCAGCCCATATTGCTGTTTTCTTGCCTATTTCAGTGCTTCAAAGAAAAGGAATATCAAACGGAGTCCAAACGGAATGAAACCTTTGGGAGCGTTATTTTTGGAATGGAAGCGATCCAGGAGACTTGGAGTTGAAGTCAAGGAAGCTTCGAGGTGGCCACGAGGGTGGGGGGCGCCCCCCTACTGGGCGCGCCCCCCTATCTTGTGGGCCCTCGAGGCTCCCCCGACCGACTTCTTTCGCCTATATATTCCCATATACCCTAAAAACATCGAAGCGAACAATAGATCGGGAGTTCCGCCGCTGCAAGCCTCTCTAGCCACCAAAAACCTCTCAGGAGCCCGTTCCGGCACCCTTCCGGAGGGGGGATCCCTCACCGGTGGCCATCTTCATCATCCCGGCGCTCTCCATGATGAGGAGGGAGTAGTTCACCCTCGGGGCTGAGGGTATGTACCAGTAGCTATGTGTTTGACTCTCTTTCTCGTGTTCTCTCTATGGAACGATCTAGATGTATCGTGATCTTTGCTATTATAGATGGATCTTATGATGTTTCTCCCCCTCTACTCTCTTGTGATGGATTGAGTTTTCCCTTTGAAGTTATCTTGTCGGATTGAGTCTTTAAGGATTTGAGAACACTTGATGTATGTCTTGTCGTGCTTATCTGTGGTGACAATGGGATATCACATGATCCACTTGATGTATGTTTTGGTGATCAACTTGCGGGTTCCCCCCATGAACCTATGCATAGGGGTTGGCACACGTTTTCGTCTTGACTCTCCGATAGGAACTTTGGGGCACTCTTTGAAGTACTTTGTGTTGGTTGAATAGATGAATTTGAGATTGTGTGATGCATATCGTATAATCATGCTCACTGATACTTGAGGTGACAATGGAGTATCTAGGTGACATTAGGATTTTGGTTGATTTGTGTCTTAATGTGTTATTCTAGTACGGACTCTATGATAGATTGAAAGGAAAGAATAGCTTCATGTTATTCTACTACGAACTCTTCAATAGATAGGACAGAAAGGATAACTTTGAGGTGGTTTCGTACCCTACCATAATCTCTTCGTTTGTTCTCCGCTATTAGTGGCTTTGGAGTGACTCTTTGTTGCATGTTGAGGGATAGTTATATGATCCAATTATTTTATTATTGTTGAGAGAACTTGCACTGGTGAAAGTATGAACACTATGCCTTGTTTCCTAGCATTGCAATACCGTTTACGCTCACTTTTATCATTAGTTACCTTGCTGTTTTTATATTTTTAGATTACAAAAACCTATATCTACTATCCATATTGCACTTGTATCACCATCTCTTCGCCGAACTAGTGCACCTATACAATTTACCAATGTATTGGGTGTGTTGGGGACACAAGAGACTCTTTGTTATTTGGTTGCAGGGTTGCTTGAGAGAGACCATCTTCATCCTACGCCTCCCACGGATTGATAAACCTTAGGTCATCCACTTGAGGTAAATTTGCTAATGTCCTACAAACCTCTACACTTGGAGGCCCAACAACGTCTACAAGAAGAAGGTTGTGTAGTAGACATCAATTGGCGGCGTCGTTCCTCCGCTGCTGCCTCTCCTCTGCCATGGTCTTGGTCAAAGCTCCCTCCCGGGTTGTGGCCTCTGTGAGCGTCTTCTCAAGGTCCACCAGCTTCCGCTTTAGGTCATCGATGGAGTCGTCGGCGCGGGAGAGCTGCTCGGCCTTGGCCAGGTTTTCGTCCTGCGCCTCCAACAAGGTGCGGCGGGCCGAATTCCTCTCCTCCACCAGCTGATCGGCCCCTGGCCTTCAAGCCATCCCGCTCCACCTCCAGCTCCTTCACCCTGTTGCCATGGGCCAGGGCCTGGGCATCGAGCGCCTCCTTATGCTTGTCCTCCAGCTCTTGGGTCCGCGCCACGACAAGCTTCTTGACCTCCTCGTCCTTGCCGCGGCGCGTAGCGGCAAGCGCCATCTCACGGGCGACGAGATCTTCCTCCTGGGAGTTCCGCTCGGCCTCGCGCTGAGGCCGGATGGCCTCGGCCTTAGAGGCCTCCTCCCTCGCTTCCTCCCGGGCCTTCTCAAAGTCGGCCTACTTCAGGAGGAGTTCCAGGTTGCGCTGCACCAGCTGGTCTTGGGCGGCCTTCAGCTCCTCATGGGCCTGGCGGAACCAAGCCTGCGCCTCGGCGACGCGCTCCGCGAAGTCTGCTTCCACCTTGTGCGCCACCTTCTCCTTGGACTTCATCTTGCCCAGACGGGCGCGGTGGAGCGCCTGAAGCTTGTTGATGCTGGCACTCATGGCCTGGAGGAGCCGCTCCTCTTGGGTGCCGCCACTAGTGCTCGGCTCGTCGATGACCTCAAGCCCGGCCTCGTCGAGCACTTTGTCGTCGAACACCTCCCCCTCGGCCAGTGCCCTGGTGCATGCCAGCCCTGGGAGGTGAACGAACACGTCGTCACTCACCTTCAGGTACTTGCCTGAGCCGGAGGCAGCGGACGAGGAGGGTTGGTCGTCAATCACCTCATCCTCGACAGAGGCCTTGCCGGCCTCCTCGTCGCCAGCGGCCTTGCCGGCCTGTCCTCAGTGGCGCCCTTGCCGGCCTCCTCTTCAGTGGCGCCCTTGTTGGCCTCCTCGACGATGCTCTCGCCGGTCTCCCCGGCAAACCCCTTGGCGGCATCCTCGGCCGCGGTTTCGGCGGCCTCCTCGGTGGCGACCTTCTCAGCCTCGGTCTCGGTGTCCACGGCAGCCTCCTCAATGATGGTGTCGGTGTCCCCCTGGTCCGCCGGGGGGGGGACCTGGATCCCAAAGGGGGAAATAAGACAAAGCCAAAGCCAAGGTTCAGGAGAAAAGAAAGAAAAGCAAGGGAGAACAAATGACTCACCCGTGCCAGGCTGGGAAGATGTGGCCCCCTCCCCGCCAACGTCCATTGCCGGGATGGAGCCGCCAGCGCTGAAGTCTACCTCCTCCTCCTCCTCCGTGCACATGGGCTCGATATCTGGCATCCTTGCCGAGGACGCCCCTCGGGGCAGTATGGTCGATGAGGGCGGCGTGGTGAGGGAGGCCCTTGGTGGCTCCTCCTGCTGCCGTTCTTCTCGTGCATACCGCGGCAAGGTTAACGCACTACAAAAAAGACACATCCGTGACATTTTGGGCCTCACGAAAAAAAAATTCTGTCATACTTATGACACTTCTATGACAATAATTGTGACAAAACCCGGTATCATCATAGATGTGGTGGGATCCTACTTCTATGACAAAAAATCATGACAGAAAATGGGCTTTTCGTCCTGGGTGGGCTAGAGACGCAGCTGCATGACATTCTTTGGGCCGTCCATGTTGGAAAAAACCGTGGTAGAAGCAAGGACGAGGAAAATTTTAGGGAGTTCCCGGTTACAGTGGGTGGTCGGGGGCCGAGCGATGCGCGTTTCTCTTGTACACGTACGCGCATGTGTGCGAGGCGATGGCTCTAACTGAACCCGAGCAAGGCATTGGGCTCTAACTGAACCCGAGCGATTGCACTGCAGGCTACGCGTTACTGAACCCGAGCGATCGATCGATGGCTGTTAACTAAACCCGATCGAGCGATTCCTTTGCTACTGCTGCTAACTGAAGCCGATCGATGCTGCCTCTAGGATGAACAGTGAGCGTTGCGGGGGGGTGGGGGGGTTGGATGAACAGTGAGCGGTGGGGGTGGAATCAGGACCCCGTGGTGTTGACTCTGGATGAACAGGACGACCCCGTGGAGGCTGGATAAACAGTAGACGGTGAAGGGGTGCCCATGGAGGGGTGGTTGAACAGTAGCCGGTGGAGTAGCGCACGGTGGAGGCTGGATGAACCGGAGCCCGTGGAGGCTGGAGGAGGTCGACGGTGGAGATGAACAGTATCCCGTGGAGTCCCGTTTTGCGGTACGCCACACCCATCCCGATGAACAGGACCCTCGTTTCGACCATAACGCTCCAACACAAGTCCGTTTCGTCCGTTTTGCGGTACGCCACACCCCTCCCGATCAACAGGACCCCCGTTTCGACCGTAGGAGTTCTGTTTCCTCCGTTTTGCGGTACGCCAGACCCCTCCCGATGAACAGGAACCCGTTTCGAACGTGGCCGGTAGAACACAAGGCCGATTCCTCCATTCCATGGTATGCCAGGCCTCGTTTCCATCGCCTGTTCCGTCCAAGCCCTCCCGATGAACATGACGATGCATTCCGTTCCGACCCAGCTGGTTGACTCCCCATGAACACGACGACGACGCTGTTTCTCCATTCTGACCCAGCCATGTACATGAGCCCTGGCCGTACGTATGCGCGAGTAGGCGTTCGAGACCCCGCCCGTATGTACACATATGTGGCCATATTTTCTTTCTTGCACACTGGCCGCTGGATGTATGTGTACATGCTACGTGCACGCCTCTACTATGACACGTGCGCGCCTCTACATCGACCGCTATATATGTACTGATGTACATACACATCCGCGACCAGAATGACAACGCTACGTACGCTTCGACCAGGTGGGTCCCGACTGTCAGGCACTTCCTTGCGTGCGAAGATGTAGATGGTGTGTCCCAGTAGTCAGGGGGGCAAATCGATTTTTTATTTTTTGCCCGGACGCACTTCCTTGCGTGCGAAGATGTAGCTGGTGGGTCCTAGCAGTCAGGGGGCGAATCGTTTTTTTTTGCCCGGACGCACTTCCTTGCGTGCGAAGATGTAGCTGGTGGGTCCTAGTAGTCAGGGGGGAAATGTTTTTTTTTCGTGAAATACGGTGGCCCGTCCGGTGGGTCCCTGCTGTTAGGTGGAGGTATCATTATTTTCCGCGTAATAAGGAGGCACTTCCTTGCTGCGGCCGTGGACCCAACTGTCAGCCTCTCCACGTATAGTCCACGTCTGATGGAAGTCGTTCCTTGACCACGTTGATCACGACGCGCCGAGAGCACCAGGGCAGTGGACGATGGCGAGGCCTAAGAAGGGGACGACGCAGAGCCGGGGAAGACGTGACAGTGGATGCCCACGCGGAGAGGAGTACGAGGGTCCACTGGTTTGGCTGCGGTGTGAGGCTGCCGTCGCCGCAGAATAACAGGGTGTGTGGGTGAGTAGAGGGATGGCCTGGCCAGTGGTGGGAGTAGTAGGAGGCGGTGAGGCCTTCGCGGCATCACAGCCGGCCACAGGAGGTAGGAGCATGCGGCACGACCGGCACTGCTTTGGGCAGCTGGAGGAAGAAGACTAGAGGTTGAAGAAGCACTACGACCATTGGATGGACATCGTACGGTCACTGGAGCTAGAATCGTTCATATTGATTAAAGTTGACAAAGGCCCCCGTCCCAGTCAACTTAGTAGGCAGATAAGTCAGCCTCCCACCATGGTGGGTCCCAGCTAGTAGGGGGAGTATTCATTTTTTTGTGCGTGATAAGAGGCACTTCCGGTGGGTCCGAGCTGAAGCGGGGGGAACGTTTTTTTGCGAAATACGGTGGCCCATCTGGTGGGTCCCAGCAGTTAGGGGGAAAACGTTTTTTTCACGAAATAATGTGGCCCGTCCGGTGGGTCCCTGCTGTCAGGTGGAGGAATAATTATTTTGCGCGTAATAAGGAGGCACTTCCTTGCGGCCGCCTGGACCCAGCTGTCAGCCTCTCCACGTATAATACTCTTTCAATGGAAGTCGGTCGTTGACCATGTTGACCACGCCGCGCCGAGAGCACTAGGGTGGTGGACGATGGCGAGGCCTAGGAAGGGGACGAGGCGGAGCCTGGGAAGACGCAACAGTGGAAGCCTGCGCGGAGAGGAGTACGAGGGTTCACTGGTTTGGCTGCGGTGTGAGGCTACCGTCGCCGCAGAATAACAGGGGGTCTGGGTGAGTAGAGGGATGGCCTGGCCAGCGGTGGGAGTAGTACGGGGCGGTGAGGCCTTCACGGCATCATAGCCGGCCACGGGAGGCAGGAGCACACGGCACGACCGGCGCTGCTTTGGGCGGCTATAGCAAGAAGACCAGAGGTTGAAGAAGCACTACGGCCGTTGGATGGACATCTTAGGATCACTGCAGCTAGAATCATTTATATTGACTAAGTTGACAAAGCCCTTGGTACGCGTCAACTTAGTAGGCCCACAACTCGGATTTGGCAGAGAACATATAGCCCATTTGCAATTTGTAAGAATGTACAACCCATTTTTTAATTCTAATGGAATTTACTACAACCCATTTACAGTTTGTTAAAAGTACAGCCCAACTTCTAGCTAGGATAACGATTAATAATTTCAAACAACCTCTCAAAACAGAATTCAAAAAAAATTCCCACATTTTGATGAGATCCGAAATATTTTTATCCGAAATTTCTAGTTAGGTTAAATATAATTTCAAAATAAAGTTGTATTACGTTAAAATCCAACGAAATATTGCGCGCGCAAGGAAAGTTTGCAGCCCAGCGGGGCGGAGAATAACAAGTTGACCCGAATATTGTGTACAACTGTTGGCCCAGTTGCATTGCTGATGTTGAAAAAAAAGGCCTGTGTAGTACAGTACAACCTAACATGGCTACTCAGCCCACATTCAGCGACGCCGGAAAGTCCCAAACAAGGCTTATGTACAACTTTTTGAAGTCGCTGAGCTCAATTAATAACTTAAGAAAAAAGTTAGATTACAGTGGAACCTAATTAAAAGCTGTCACGAGAAAATAAATAATTCAACGGGTCCCACTTGTGCGTGTGTGTGTGCGTGTGTGTGTGCGTGTGTGTGTGTGAGAGAGAGATAGAGAGATAGAGAGAGAGACCCATCGGTCGATGCTCGTAAATACATCTTTCCGCCATATGCATTGCTGATGCTCAGTAAAAACTTATATAGTTGACACAATCATATAGGACATCATAGCACACTGAACTTGCATACAAAAAATTCACGCAGGCGGCACAATCAGAATGGAAGCAGTGGATCGCTACGGGTAGGGCTATGTTGAAACCAACGAAGTCGTACATAACGGCTCATCGTCTTTATCAATGACGGGGAAATATCTTGAATGCTGTGCTAAGAAAACAGACAGACAACACAATAAGTTCCGCTAGCACATTAAGTTGACTTACAACCCTTTCCGAAAAAAGTTCAGGTACAAAATTAGAACATGTCACAATCAAATGTACTGGCATATCAGTGCTTCACACCCATAGCTCGGATTTAACTAGTATCTGACAAGATTCAGTTGTTACCTCAAATTAGAGCACATCCAGGCAGCCAGCCCTGCCTCTTCTCCCAAACAAGCAGTGGCCTCCGCTATGCGATGGAGTAGGCCCTGTGCCATCCATCGTTCCGAGCAAGATGGGGAAAGTCTGACGTTGACTCCTGTAATGGACATCATCGACGGACCCTAGCACTAGCGGCGGCGGCAGGACTTCGATTGATGGATTGACCACTTCTTCAACATGCACGAACACTCAATACAGGTACATCCCTAACATGGTCCGCGGCGGCCTTAGTGGCGATGAATAGTACAACCCCGGTTCCTACACCGGTATCTCAACACCATTCACCTTCGGTATGGTGGACGGATTCTTCATCCATAACATAACCGTCAGAGCCCAGCTGTCTGGAGGAACAAACATACTTATGAGCTCACCTCCTAGGTCGTTGATAAGCTCGTTCATGGACTTGCTGTTCCAAGCATGTCGAGGCATGCCGTGGAAAGTAAGCTTTGTTAAAAACTCAAGCTCAGAGGGCACCGAGCCCCATCCTGGGTGCCACCGATCAAAGCTCACCAGCGCGCCATCATAGAACAAACACCGGGAAGATTCGAACACACGACTGCAGTCGAAAGTTGTCCGGAACCTGATGAAGAAATTAGCCGGTGGCGGACAGACTTCGACGAGCAAGTCACTTATTTGGATGCCGTGCGCAATGCCAAGAGCTTTGACAATGTTGTCCGGCGAGAAGGGAGGCCGGTCGCCATTGATGGTTACTGTCGGGGATATACCCCGCGGTGTAAACCGGCCAGAAGTTAACCCGGTCGGACTTGGCGGTTTATTTAAGGTCCCGCTGGCACTTGGCGATATTCATCTGGTGACCCGCCCAGACCTGGCAATTTACCAGCAACCCGCCAGGATGTTGTAACTCACTGGTGACCCGGCGGACGGGATAAAGGAGCGACAAGACCCGGTGGCCCGTCTGGCGGTTCATGAAGGCTGGTTCAACTATTGTGGGCCGGTTTAAGAGGAAAGACATAAAGAATATTTGTCTTACAAGGAGTTAAGACCTGGACTTGTATCCGGTTTGCATTAGAGATAGACTAGTCCTAATCCTAATAGGACTCCACATGTAACCCGCCCCTTCAACATATATAAGAAGGGGCAGGACTCCCCAAAGAGGGACAAGCTACAGGCAAGAGAAACAATCTTAGGGCTAGACACAAAGAGGAGAGCCGGTTTACGGCGACTCCCTCGTGATCATAATGAGACCTAGCCTCAAACAACATGTAGCGTTTTACCGGATGATGTTTCCCGGGGCCCGAAGCTGTCTAAATCCCTGTCTTGTGTTGCGTCTCTCGATTCCGCTCAACCCCTCTCAAGCTACCACATAGATGCGTTGGCCTCGCGACTAAGTCCTGACACTAAGGACATCTGACGTGACAAAACCACGACAGTTGGCGCCCACCGTGGGGCCTGCGCACATTGATGTTGAGTTCTTGAAGGGAATTTTTTAGGGATCAAGAAGCTCGCTATTGAAGAAGAGCTGGTATGAGCAATCGCGTTGGAGCAACCTTGCGCTGAGCCGGAAAGTTCATCGTTTGTTATGATCAGAGTGATCACCCGAGACCGCATCCATGCGTCGCCGAGGGTACCATGAGTTTTTTCTAATCGGAAGAAACAACTGCGTCTCAGCCTCCAAGACTAAAACCACGTGAAGCCTCAAGACATTAAGTGGAATACTACTTTGACTCGGATATGGATCGGTTCAGAAATGGAGCCAGCCACGATCTGGATTCCTGCGCCCGCCTGCGTGACGCCCGGCGGCCAGATCCGCCCCGGCCTCACTCCAAGTCGCTTCGGCCATCTCGAGTCGCTGCTGCACGTCCAAGCCACCGCTGAGTTTTTTCCCTGCACCCGCAAACCGCCGCGACCCCTGCCAAGCTGCCGGCTCTCATCATCAGGGGCGCGCCTATGATCCCCAGCTGCTGTGGTTGCGGGCGCGGCCTCAGTCCGCCAGCTGCCTCCGAGTCGACCCGCCATTGTTGCAACATGATGCCGCCTGGGCCTCGTGTTGCTCCACCCACCAACCAGCAGGTTGTTGTGGTTCACCCCGCCGGGCCTGCTCCATTCACACGATCCTGCCGCTTTGCCAATATCTCAATAAGCCGTGCGCCCGGGTCATGCGCCCGCCAGTTCCCGCGCTTGATAAGCCGCCGCTGCTGTTCTTGAAACTGGCCGCCACCGCCTTTTGAGCGACGCTGCTTCTTTTTCCAAGCCGCACTTGGTTACCTCTGTTTGAGCTGACGCACGCTGAGTCACCAGATGCCGCCGACCGCCTCCCGCGCCAAAGCCGCCCCCGTCGAGCTCTGCCTCCTGATCTCCGTTTTGAACCGCCCGCGACACGCCTCGATCCGTCGCTGTTTCCGTAGCCTACCGGCGCTGGCCCGACGCCGCTACTGCCGCCTGTTTCCAGCGTCGAGTCGCCCCGGTGCAAGCCGCCTCGCATATACTCCATCTACGCGCGCCCCCCTTGCTGCTGCTGTAGACACAGCCGGCGCCCGGAGGCCTCCAAGCGTCTGCCATTCCAAGTCACCGCCTGCAACTTTTTTGCGCCGCCTCATTACGAGCAGCACGGCCTCCACCAAGGCCCTGCCTACAGCTTCCTGCTGAAACGTTAAAAGTCAACAAGTCAATGGCAAGCCATCAAGTGTTTGTCTGATCACTAAATGTAGGAAAGAACAAGCTGATCAGAGTCTCTAATTCAGAAAAGATGATGCTTGTGTTTGGAAGCACAGATCTGAAGGGGCATCCAAAGTTAACATCCATACCCCTGGAACTAGCCCTTGAAACACAGATTTTTTACCACTGCATATATTGCTGCCGCCTTATGAAGAGCAGATTTCAGTGCTCGGTTGTGACGCGGAATTTTCACACACATGAGGGCGTACATTCAGAAAAATATTTCACGGGTTTCCAACCAGAGGATAATGAAGCAGTGCATGCATGCATAATGATTCCCAGTGGGCAAGTACTACTATTATGTTTACAACAGGCTGATGGAAGTCAAAGTGCTGTATTAAATCCCAAAGACCAGAAGCAAAGTACACTGATCAAATTGATGGCCGGAGAAGTTCATCGTGAGGGACAAATGCAATGCTCCTTTTACGAGGAAGATCACGCCGAGCCAATTTCAGAATATAATTCTACATGGTCGTTATTCATGTGATTCTACCATCAAAAAAGGAGGGACCGGCCACGGATACGCTGCTTTGAGCCGCTCCTACTTGGGGGCTGCATTGAGACGCCAAGTCGTTTATCCACTATCAACATTCGGGTTCATCCGATAAAAATACCAGGTGCTATTTTTCTATCTATTTTTAAGTACATATTAATTTATCCGAGAACAATTGCTTTGGCTCGTGATGTTTTCTATGCAGGACAATTATTCATTGCAAAAATGATTGTTATGTCACGGATATAAATCTCGCGCCAATATTATCAAGTGCCAGCATCCGACCGTACTGCATTGTTCAACAAATGTGTGTGCAAGCTGCCGCCTCTGTGGCTCAGTCCACAACAACAACAACACCGCGGATGGCTCACCCGTCTACGCCGGTTTACAATACCGCAGACAACTCACCCGTCCGCCCCCGTGGTCGATTCTTCCTCCCGCGCCGGCTTACAACACCGTGGCTGACTCATCTGTCCGCTCCCGTGGCCAACTCACCCGTCATTGATTTCAACTTTACCGCAGTGATCATCAATTCTGCGACGGATTAATTCCGGCTCAACGCATCAGATGAAATCCATCCAGTATATTTTATATTATATATTGCTTTCTTTAAAAGAGCAATTACTCTGGCTTGCAAGTTCTCCAGTACAGGACAAGTTATGTCACTGAGATGTTGAATGCCTCATACCGGTTTATATCACGGGCAAATATGGAGAGTCTCAAGCCAACTCCTCGAGTAGTCTTAAAACTCGGGGGCTATAGTGACATGACTCGGGAACTCCGGGTCATGGGAGGGGATGATAACCCGGTTCCGGAGGACACTACCATACTGATGAAAATTCCGGTTTACAATCCGGTTCAAGAGACATCTCTCTCCCGCAAAGCTTTGAAGCTCTCAAAACCGGTTCAACATCCGGATCAAGGTAAATTTGTCCCTTACAAGGCTTCGAGGATCTCAATATCCGGTTTAAGAAATTCCGGTTCAAACATGGGTATCCTGCCTTATTGGCCTAACATATTATTGATCACATGGGGGCTTCTGCTTCATAAAGCGGGGTCTCTGTTCTTTTTTACATCATGCGTGGTTACACGGAGGTTCTGTCTTAAAGCGGCCTCCGGTTTACCCCTTGAAATTTCCTTTTCAAAAAAGCTTTGTGATATCACTTGGGGCCTTGGTCGTGTCCGAACCAATGCGACACCTTTTGATAGGCGAAAGCCACCAGATCACTTGGGAACATGGTCAAGTCTGAACCAGTCACGCCTCTTGATCGGCCTAAGGCCACAAAATCACTTGGGGGCTTGGTCGAACCCGAACCATTGCCACGCCTTTTGATCGGCATAAATGCCACAGTTTCATTTGGGGACCTGGCTGACTTGAACCATTGTCACTCCTATTGGGGGCTTGGTCGTGTCCGACCATGGTAACACCATCTGATCGGCTCAATAAAGCCTCATTTTTTGCAAACGGTTTTATCATTGCCTTTGCTTCCATATTTTTTCATAACTGTTATTTGATTTTTGTTGCGTTTTTAAACTGACAATGTTTTAATCCGGTTCAACTGTCAATTATAAATTGACGAAACACGGTCAAATCTTAATCCGGAGGCCATCTGCCTGGTTTGATTTTCTGTTACCATCCTATTATGGAGTAAACCGGCGTTCATTAACCCGGCTTGACTTTCAATTACAAGTTGTCAATACAAGATCAAGTTATAATCCGGAGACTATCAGCCCGGTCTGGTTTGACTACGAGTCGCCGGTATTATATATGGTTAAACCGGTGTTTGTCACAACCCGGTACGGTTTTATCATGAACCGGCACAATATGGAAGGAGTTATCAGTACTCAAAATTTGGGTTATTACCTCTACTACAAAAAGTTGGTAAACCAACGATGTGATTCAATGTCATAGGTATGATATATTTCATATTTAATTATTCTTAAGTGCAGCCTTGGTTATAAACCTGGGTTATATGTTGGGCATTATGACCCGTCCGGCGGTAAACCGCCAGGACACTTTAAACTTGTTGTATGCAGAGACAGGTTGAATAAAGCATGATGATAAATTATCCGGTGTTTATTAAACCGGCCTGGCTATAAGATGATAAGTCGCCAGTATATGATGAGAAATTATCCGGTGTTTGTTAACCCGGCCTGGCTTTGGACTATAAGTCACTGGTACATATTTGGATTGCGCCATTGGAATCACGCGCTTATAAATCATTGGGTTATATTATTCAAATAGCCAAACTTGGCTGAATTTTCATTATGATATTGGATGAATTTTTCATAGCGGATTATATTATCTTGAATAGCCAACATGGCTGGATTTCCATTATGGTTATCAATCACCAGTATTATGATTAAGGTTTTCAAAGTCGCTTTAGCGCAATGGCTATCATATTATCAATGGATATAATTTATTCTACAATTGAAGGAATAGTCCCGAGTTGCTGCAGGCTTACAACCCGGCACTTGGGGGATACATTATTTAAGTTGAGATTACATCAAATATGCAAGTCTCATGTCACTGCAAGCATGCACCATGCCACTTGGGAGCTAATGCAAAGTCATTTTTTGCTCATTTTATTGAAGACCCGATTCATCACATTATAATGAGCCGGCCCTTGGGGGCTACCAATTGCTCCTGTCAAACAATTCAAGGTTCAAAGCTTTTTATTCGTTATATTAAAGGGTCCACTGCTCAGTTGGTAAAGCACAAGGCTCTTAATCTTGCGGACATGGATTCAAGTCCCATGATGGGGGTTACATCATATGGTGTTATTTTTATTGAAGTATATATCAAGTCCCAGCTCAATATTATCTTACTGAGCCGGCCCTTGGGGGCTACACATCATTGCTCAAATCTACATGATTATACCTACAAAGTCCCTGGTCATTATTGCATAATGACCCGGCCCTTGGGGGCTACACTGGTTAAAGTTTGTATGAGTATAAGACAATTACAAAGTCCCAGGTTGCTACAAGCATGACAACCCGGCACTTGGGGGCTACATAATATGGAGTATTCAGTTTTTACTAAGTGACTGGGATGAACAACATGGATTTCTTCTTAAGTGGTAGTATTTATATTGAAGCAAGTCTTAATCCATCACTTTGTTCTGCTCAAGACTTGGGGTGTACAGGTATTATATTATTATCGAAGAACTATTTTCAAATTCTCTGTTTTGACCAAACTGGATCGACCCGGCGTCACCAATCATTATGACCCCGTGTCTGCAACCCGGCGTCATCAATAATCATGAACCGGCATTGGCAACAATCATGAACCGGTGTTGGCAACAATCATGACCCGGAATTATCAGTTTTTATAACCCGACAATGGTGGTAATCATAAACCGGCAAGTTTGACATCTTCAAGCCGGCTGGATATCAGTTGAATATTTCAGAGACTAATATTTTTGTCAAGTCAGAGCATTGAAGGCCAATTCAAATGGATTCTTTATTTACAATATTTTTTCTGCGAGCAAATTGATTATGAAGCTGGTCTATTGACTTGGATTTTCTAGAAGGAGCAATTACAAGGATTTAAGGATGATCAGGTGTCGGTCTACAAGAATTCTGAACCCGGAGCACAACCCGCCAAACTTGTTCTTGTGTTTATGTTGCAGATTAGTTTAACATGGACAAATCCAAATTAAACTGGGGGCTAATGTCGGGGATATACCCCGCGGTGTAAACCGGTCGGAAGTTAACCCGGCCGGACTTGGCGGTTTATTTAAGGTCCCGCTAGCACTTGGCGATATTCATCTGGTGACCCGCCCAGACCTGGCAATTTACCAGCAACCCGCCAGGATGTTGTAACTCACTGGTGACCCGACGGATGGGACAAAGGAGCGACAAGACCCGGTGGCCCGTCTGGCGGTTCATGAAGGCTGGTTCAACTATTGTGGGCCGGTTTAAGAGGAAAGACATAAAGAATATTTGTCTTACAAGGAGTTAGGACCTGGACTTGTATCCGGTTTGCATTAGAGATAGACTAGTCCTAATCCTAATAGGACTCCACATGTAACCCGCCCCTTCAACATATATAAGGAGGGGCAGGGTTCCCCAAAGAGGGACAAGCTACAGGCAAGAGAAACAATCTTAGGGCTAGACACAAAGAGGAGAGCCGGTTTACGACGACTCCCTCGTGATCATAATGAGACCTAGCCTCAAACAGCATGTAGGGTTTTACCGGATGATGTTTCCCGGGGCCCGAAGCTATCTAAATCCCTGTCTTGTGTTGCGTCTCTCGATTCCGCTCAACCCCTCTCAAGCTACCACATAGATGCGTTGGCCTTGCGACTAAGTCCTAACACTAAGGACATCTGACGTGACAAAACCACGACAGTTACCATCAGCACTTTGCCAGCAAACTGGTCGTCAAGCGCCGCCATGCCACTATTGAGCGACAGCACGCATCGACCGAAGGCAGGACGGACGTTAGGATCTCCGGCTCGGAGATCCATATTGACCGGCGACATGATAGTGCGCTTGAGTACAGGGAGTACAGGAGGGGGATTTGGGGGAACTGGAGTAGGAATCGAGATTCCAGAGGTGGGGGAGGGGCGGGAGACCGGGGATGAAAAGGTAGCATGAATTTCGAGCACGCGCCAATATGCTCTCTGCGTGCAAGCAGACAAAAACACCGGTGAGGCCCACATGTGTCGGCCTAAGAGTCCTTATTCTTTCTTTTTGGAGAGCCCGGCCTTTTTTCAGGATCTTTTGAGAGCCCAGCCTGAGAGTCATAATTGACCTGTTTGGCATTGCTTTACTACTCGGCCCATATTCAACGACACCTCACTGGCCCAAACAAGTGTACATCATCGAAAAGACACTGAGCTCAAATTATATAACTTGAAAAAAGGAGATATACTCTGAACACTGGAGAATGGTGATGCCCTCATTTAGCCCACCAGTAGTTCGAGACAATAAACAGTTCAAAACAACGATATATACAACACTCAAACACTGACTAATGACTACTACTGACATAAACAGCAAGACATGATAGTTAATAAGAAGTCTTGCTACACCACCAAAACGCACCCATCTGTAGCGCTCAGACTCTCGTGATCCAGACGAGAATGACATTCTAAACAGAAGCAACTATTACATAGTAAGAGTGACATAGACGAGGATGACCAAATGAGAAGGAATATGCATAACAAAAGAAAGAACTACCCATCCAGAACCAGCAGCAAAGACAACAAAATCATTCAAAGAGATGATCCAACACCATCATAATTTGCAGCCCCGCTTCAGCGACCAGTGATCTAGAGACACCAGTACTCCACCCTTTCGATGCAATAGCCCAATTACCTATCAACCTAAAGGCTTGAACCACATCACTGCCTGTCGTAATTGAGACATCCAAGGATCAAAGTTAATCCGGATGCCTTTGTCATTCTCACCTTCTTTTAGCTGTAGGCTGTATCGTTGACAATCAGGGGAGTTTGCTCCTGAACTCCTAGGGCTCGCCGTGTAGACACAGTTTTCCATAGAAAACAAAGCCTCTCTGCCATCAAGGTCCTTACCAACGGTGATCTCCTGGTTAATCGGATAATTGAGTCCGAGAAACGAAGAGTGTGAACCAAAGCTGTTTACCCGCCTCCAACTAAAAAATCCTAAAGGCCCCAACAAGCTGGTATCCTGCTCATAGACGTAACAACCACTGTCCAGATACTCACGTATTACACGGTGCTTGTATACAGTGGGTTTTTGTAATATAACTTTTCTGGCTCACGTGTCCGAATGATCATCAGTCTTTTGCCGTCATCTGATCGAGCGAGGAACCAGTTGTGCTTCCCTGTTTTTGGCAAAGGTGGTGTGATTACAAAGGTCAGTAACTGTAGGGACACTGCATCATATAAAAAAGGACATGCATTGTTAATGTAAGATCAGCATTGTTCAGAGTATGAGTAGGATAATGCAAGAAACATCATTGATATGTCCCTGTTGGAACTGGGAGGAAAATACAGGGAAATGTATACTGGGTTCGAAAATATAGAAGTGCCATGCATGGTTATACTCATGTTATCTCGCAATCGATTCCTCAGAGGAAACTACCATGTCATGCATGTTATGTAATCAAGTTCTGTCCTCACAAACAAATTCTTCAAAGTAACTAACAGACCATGCATTGTTATATACTCGTGTTCTGTGGGAATTTTTTTTGTGAGGATATTATTCTAGCCACTGATTGCTGAAGGGCGAATATAGGTATGTACGCATGGTAAGCATTGCAGGATTTCACTACTTCCAAATATAGAGTTCTCCATATGCACATTTACTTCCCTAATGTATGGTTAGATGAAATCAACAGTGTGGTGCATGTTTATACATCATGAAAATGAGGAAACTAACATGGCCATTGATACACACTCATATTTAGTAGTAGTATATAGATTACTGTAAAATAAGGATAATATCCATATATTCCTAACCGTTTGATTATTCAGGGTACAAATTGGTGATACGTCTCCAACGTATCTATAATTTTTGATTGTTCCATGCTATTATATTACCCTTTTGGATGTTTATGGGCTTTATTTTACACATTTATATCATTTTTGGGACTAACCTACTAACCGGAGGCCCAACCCATATTGCTATTTTTTTGCCAATTTTAGTATTTCGAAGAAAAGGAATATCAAACGGAGTCCAAACGGAATGAAACCTTCAGGAGCGTGATTTTTTGAACGAACATGATCCAGAGATCTTGGAGTGCAAGTCAAGAAGCTTCCGAGGGCCCCATGAGATAGGGGGCCACGCCCCCCTGTAGGCCCCCCTGTCTCATGGGCCCCTCGGGCGGCCACCGACTACTTCTTCCTCCTATATATACCTACGGACCTCGAAAACATCCAGGAGCACCACGAAACACAATTTCCACCGCCGTAACCTCCTATATCCGCGAGATCCCATCTTGGAGCCTTCGCCGGCACTCTGCCGGAGGGGTAATCAACCACGGAGGGCTTCTACATCAACATCCTTGCCCCTTCGATGAGTTGTGAGTAGTTTACCACAGACCTACGAGTCCATAGTTATTAGCTAGATGGCTTCTTCTCTCTTTTTGGATCTCAATACAATGTTCTCCCCCTCTCCTGTGGAGATCTATTCGATGTAATCTCTTTTTGCGAGGTGTTTGTCGAGATCCGATGAATTGTGGGTTTCAAGTTTATCTATGAATAATATTTGAATCTTCTCTGAATTCTTTTATGTATGATTGAGTTATCTTTGCAAGTCCCTTCGAATTATCAGTTTGGTTTGGCCTACTAGATTGGTCTTTCTTGCCATGGGAGAAGTGCTTAGCTTTGGGTTCAATCTTGCGGTGTTCTTACCCAGTGACAGAAAGGGTTGCAAGACACGTATTGTATTGTTGCCAACGAGGATAACAAGATGGGGTTTATATCATAATGCATGAGTTTATCCCTCTACATCATGTCATCTTGCTTAATGCGTTACTATGTTCTTATGAACTTAATACTCTAGATGCAGGCAGGAGTCGATCGATGTGTGGAGTAATAGTAGTAGATGCAGGCACGAGTCGGTCTACTTGCTATGGATGTGATGCCTAATACATGATCATGCCTAGATAATCTCATAACTATGCGCTTTTCTATCAATTTCTCGACAATAATTTGTTCACCCACCGTAATACTTATGCTATCTCGAGAGAAGCCTGTAGTGAAACCTATGGCCCCCCGGTCTATCTCTTATCATATTTGCTTTCAATCTACTTTTATTTGCATCTTTACTTTTTGCATCTATATTACAAAATACCAAAAATATATTACTATCTCTCTATCAGATCTCACTTTTGTAAGTGGCCGTGAAGGGATTGACAACCCCTTTATTGCGTTGGCTGCGAGTTCTTAGTTTGTTTGTGTAGGTGCGTGGGACTTTTGAGGAGCCTCCTACAGGATTGATACCTTGGTTCTCAAAACTGAGGGAAATACTTATGCTATACTTGCTGCATCACCCTCTCCTCTTCGGGGAAAACCAACGCTAGCTCAAGACGTAGCAAGAAGGATTTCTGGCGCCTTTGTCGGGGAGGTATTTGCTCAAGTCAAGACATACCAAGTACCCATCACAAACCCATCTCCCTTGCATTTACATTATTTGCCTCTCGTTTTCCTCTCCCCCACTTCACCCTTGCCGTTTTATTCGCCCTCTCTTTCCCAATATCCTCCTCTCTTTTGCTTGCCCTTTCGTTTGCTCGTTTGGTTGGAATAGATGCTTATTTATTGCTAAACAGAAAACCTAGGATCTGTGGATCCACTTAAAGTGTTCTACTTGGATCATCTTCGATCCTTATGCGCTCGTGCTAAAACCCCAACTAGCCTAGTTGATGGTAAATCTTTAGATGAGCATGCTCATTTTGTGCGTCCTTGTTTGTCTGAAAAAGGGAAGGTCTTATGGTATCATTTAAATAGTTTGCTTTGCTATGCTTGGAATCTTTGTGAAATTTGTGATTTTACTTCTTGCTCTAAGAACCCTAAAAAACACCTTCCCTACCTATGTGAGTTCAATGATAATGAAGTCTTATCTTCTTATGCTAAGGGTGTTTATAGTTACTATGATATCGAACAAATTGAAGAATTTGTCGTTTTTAAGGGTGCTCATGAAGTTGCTTCTTTGATTGAAAAGTATGATTTTACTCTCAACAAGTCTAAAAATTCTGTCATACTTAATTATTGCATTGAAAACTTTGCTCATAATGTCTATGTCCAAGAATTTATTGAAAGAATGGCAGTTGCTTTGGAAGAAAATAATGGTATGCATGAATCTTTAGATAATGATGATTCCGATGATTTGATTGAAATTATCCCTTGATGAACATGATGCTTGCTATTCTTGTGGCCTTGATGCCAATATTTATGAAGATGAATTTGCTATAGTTCCTTATGTTAAACATGAGATCGTTTCTATTGCACCCATACTTGGTAGTTCCTTCGATGAAAAGCTTGATTGCAATGATTTTATAAATTATCTTGATGTCAATTGTGCTAATAATATGCAAAACCCTAAGCTTGAGGATGCTAGTTTTGCTATGTTTACTACTTGTTGCAATGATCATGATTGGGGTGATTCTTCTTATGTTCTTGAAAATTTATTTAAGCCCCATGATGAATATGAGATTGATAATAGTGTTTGCAATAATATTGAAAGTGGGTTTGGAAGAGTGTCAACTTTAGATCCCACATATTTTGAGAATGTTCAATCTTATGATATTTTTGATAAAAGTGGGTTCGGAAAGGTCATGACTTTAGTTAATGTTAATCCCACTATTTTGGAAGAGTGTCAACTTCGCATGCATGTGGATCGTGTTGGAAATATTTTTTGTGATAGTTATTTTGTTGAATTTGCTTATGATCCTACATGTAATTATTATGAGAGAGGAAAATATGGTTGTAGAAATTTTCATGTTACTAAATTACCTCTCTTCATGTTGAGATTGCTATCATCTCTTTGTCCTTCCTTGCATACGCTAGTTTTTGCTTGCCTTGCAAATTTGTTTGCTTATAATATGCCTATGCATAGGAAGTATGTTAGACTTAAATGTGTTTGTCACATGTTTCATGATGCTCTCTTTGTGCTTCAATTCTTGTCTTTCATGCGAGCATCATTGAAATCTCAATGCCTAGCTAGGGGCGTTAAACGGTAGCGCTAGTTGGGAGGCAACCCAATTTTTCTTTATGTTTTTTGTTTTTGCTCCTGTTTAGGAAGAAATCTTGCATCTACTCTCTGTTTAGATGTGTTTTTATCTTTTAGTTAGTGTTTGTGCCAAGTAGAACCTATGGGATAAACTACGATGATAGTTGATTTGATTCTGCTGAAAAATAGAAACTTTGCACTCACGAGAAAAAATTCAATATATCACAGAAACGTGCTTTTGCATTGATTATTTTTGATGCTGATCAATAGAAATTTTTTCCAGTACGTCCTATTTTTGTAGGATTTTTAGAGTTCCAGAAGTTTGCGTTAGTTACAGATTGCTACAGACTGTTCTGTTTTTGACAGATTCTGTTTTTCCTGTGTTGTTTGCTTATTTCAATGCATCTATGGTTAGTAAATTAGTTTATAAACCATAAGGAAGTTGGAATACAGTAGGTTTAACACCAAAATAATTAAAGAGTGAGTTCATGGCAGTACCTTATGTGGTGGTTTTGTTTTGTTTCACTAACGGAGCTTATAAGATTTGCTGTTGAGTTTTGTGTTGTGAAGTTTTCAAGTTTTGGGTAAAGCTTTTATGGACTATGGAATAAGGAGTGGCAAGAGCCTAAGCTTGGGGATGCCCATGGCACCCCAAGATATTCAAGGATAGCCAAAAGCCTAAGCTTGGGGATGCCCCGGGAAGGCATCCCCTCTTTCGTCTTCGTTCATTGGTAACTTTAGTTGGAGCTATATTTTATTCGCTACATGATATGTGTTTTGCTTGGAGCGTCGTGTATTATATTAGTCTTTGCTTGTTAGTTTGACACAATCATCCTTGCTGTACACACCTTTTGGGAGAAGCCTATTTTATTAGAATTTGCTAGAAAACTCTATGTGCTTCACTTATATCTTTTGAGCTTGATAGTTTTTGCTCTAGTACTTCACTTATATCTTTTAGAGCAAGGCAGTGGAATAATTTTGAAGAAATTAGTAGTCTCTCATGCTTCACTTATATTATTTTGAGAGTCTTTTAGAACAGCATGGTATTTGCTATGGTTACAAAGTTGGTCTTAGACTCATGAGCATCCAAGTTGGGTATAATAAAAACTATCATAGAAAAAGAATTGGATGCTATGATCAACTTGATGCTTGATAATTGTTTTGAGATATAAAGGTAGTAATGTTAGGGTCATCCTAGTGGGTAATTATGAAATTGAGAAATACTTTTGTTGAAGTTGGCAAGTCCCGTAGCATTCACGTATGGTAAAAGTTGTGTGACAAATTTGTTGCATGAGCTGCTCTTTTGATTCTCTTCCTTATGAGTGGCAGTCAGGGACGAGCAATGGTCTTTTCCTACCAATCTATCCCTCTTGGGGCATGCATAGTAGTACTTTGCTTCGAGGGCAAAGTAGACTTTTGCGATAAGTATATGAGTTCTTTTTGACTAATGTGAGTTCATGGACATATGCACACTCATCCTTTTACTTTGCTAGCCTTTATTCTTACCGCACAACTTTCACCGGTATCATAAACCCTTTATTTACCTTCCTCAAAATAGGCACCATACCTACCTATTATGGCATTTCCATAGCCATTCCGAGATATATTGCCATGCAATTTTCCACCGTTCCGTTCATATGACACACATTACTTTTGTCATATTGCTCTTTGCATGATCATGTAGTTGACATTGTATTTGTGGCAAGGCCACCTTCATAATTTTCATACATGTCGCTCTTGATTCATTGCATATCCCGGTACACCGCCGGAGGCATTCATATAGAGTCATATCTTGTTCTAGCTTTGAGTTGTAATTCTTGAGTTGTAAATCCATAAAAGTGTGATGACATTCATTATTAGAGCATTGTCCTAGTGAGGAAAGGATGATGAAGGCTATGATTCCCCCACAAGTCGGGATGAGACTTTGGACTTTACAAAAAGAAAAAAATGAGAAAAGAAAAAATGAGAAAGGCCAAAAAGAGAAAAAAAGAGGCCAAAGAAAAAAAAGAAAAGGAAAAAAAGAAAAGGAAAAAAAGAAAAAGAAAAAAAATAAAATGAGAGAAAAAGAGAGAAGGGACAATGCTACTATCTCTTTTTCCACACTTGTGCTTCAAAATAGCACCATGATCTTCATGATAGAGAGTCTCCTATGTTGTCATTTTCATATACTAAGTGGGAATTTTTCATTATAGAACTTGGCTTGTATATTCCAATCATGGGCTTCCTCAAAATGCCCTAGGTCTTCGTGAGCAAGTAAGTTGGATCCACACCCACTTAGTTTCTTTTGTTGAGCTTTCATATATTTATAGCTCTAATGCATCCGTTGCATGGCAATCCCTACTCACTCACATTGATATCTATTAATGGGCATCTCCATATAGCCCGTTAGTACGCCTAGTTGATGTGAGACTATCTTCTCCTTTTTTTTGTCCTCACAACCACCATATACCACCATAGTGTTATGTCCATGGCTTACGCTCATGTATTGCGTAAGAGTTGAAAAAGCTGAAGCGCGTTCAAAAGTATGAAACAATTGCCCCTTTTGGATGTTTATGGGCTTTATTTTACACATTTATATCATTTTTGGGACTAACCTACTAACCGGAGGCCCAACCTGTATTGCTGTTTTTTTTGCCTATTTCAGTATTTCGAAGAAAAGGAATATCAAACAGAGTCCAAATGGAATGAAACCTTCGGGAGCGTGATTTTTGGAACGAACATGATCCGGAGAGCTTGGAGTGCAAGTCAAGAAGCTTCCGAGGGCCCCACGAGATAGGGGGCCGCGCCCCCTGTAGGGCGCGCCCCTATCTCGTGGGCCCCTCAGGCGGCTACCGACGTACTTCTTCCTCCTATATATACCTATGGACCCCGAAAACATCCAGGAGCACCACGAAACACAATTTCCACCGCCGTAACCTCCTGTATCCGCGAGATCCCATCTTGAAGCCTTTGCCGGCACTCTGCCGGAGGGGGAATCAACCACGGAGGGCTTCTACATCAACATCCTTGCCCCTCCGATAAGTTGTGAGTAGTTTACCACAGACCTACGGGTCCATAGTTATTAGCTAGATGGCTTCTTCTCTCTTTTTGGATCTCAATACAATGTTCTCCCCCTCTCTTGTGGAGATCTATTCGATGTAATCTCTTTTTGCAGTGTGTTTGTCGAGGTCCGATGAATTGTGGGTTTATGATCAAGTTTATCTATGAATAATATTTGAATCTTCTCTGAATTCTTTTATGTATGATTGAGTTATCTTTGCAAGTCTCTTCAAATTATCAGTTTGGTTTGGCCTACTATATTGGTATTTATTGCCATGGGAGAAGTGCTTAGCTTTGGGTTCAATCTTGCAGTGTTCTTACCCAGTGACAGAAAGGGTTGCAAGAAACGTATTGTATTGTTACCATCGAGGATAACAAGATGGGGTTTATATCATATTGCATGAGTTTATCCCTCTAGATCATGTCATCTTGCTTAATGCGTTACTCTGTTCTTATGAACTTAATACTCTAGATGCAGGCAGGAGTCGGTCGATGTGTGGAGTAATAGTAGTAGATGCAGGCAGGAGTCGGTCTACTTGTTATGGACGTGATGCCTATATACATGATCATGCCTAGATAATCTCATAACTATGCGCTTTTCTATCAATTGCTCGACAGTAATTTGTTCACCCACTGTAATACTTATGCTATCTCGAGAGAAGCCTCTAGTGAAACCTATGGCCCCCGGGTCTATCTCTTATCATATTTGCTTTCAATCTACTTTTATTTGCATCTTTACTTTTTGCATCTATATTACAAAATACCAAAATATATTACTATCTCTCTATCAGATCTCACTTTCGTAAGTGGCCGTGAAGGGATTGACAACCCCTTTATTGCGTTGGTTGCGAGTTCTCAGTTTGTTTGTGTAGGTGCGTGGGACTTTTGACGAGCCTCCTACAGGATTGATACCTTGGTTCTCAAAATTGAGGGAAATACTTATGCTACACTTGCTGCATCACCCTCTCCTCTTCGGGGAAAACCAACGCTAGCTCAAGACGTAGCAATTGGCTGTAATGACATGGTCACAATCGCATGAATTAACTCATTCCAAATATAGCTGATTTACGACGTCTCTAATACATTGCCATAGTTCTACTCAAATTCTGCTCAAACAGGGATATGCCAATCATCACAAAAAGTTTAAACAGTGTCATGGCATTATCATTAACATGAGACGGAAACAACTTACATGAGACGGAAACAGTGTCATGGCGTCCCAGCAATACGTGGTGCCACCTGCTTTGTCGATAGCGTAGATGATGCCATTGTGTTCAATAGCATCACAGAAGTGTGTATCGGCTTTGACGATGATCCACTGCGAGCTGAGTTGTCTCGAGCTAAAGAAGGCACCGGCGTAAAGATAGGCGAGTCCACGGTCGAACAAGGCAATTAGCTTGAAGTCTGCGTACTTCGCATGTCGTGTGGGCACTTGGCCGATTACAATCTTATGCAAAACAAGGTCCGTCCAACTGACGTGGTAATCTAGATGACTTGGACCGCGATGGTAATACTCTATATAATCCAAGGAGGAAGGATAATCTCATGGGAGGTTTGGAAGTTCACGAGCACCAACTTTTTACCGTCTTCTCTGAAGGCAGCCATCCAGTGGGAGTTCATGCCGACCTAGTACATACCTACCAAGAAGTTTCAGGTGATGGTGATCGGATCGATGTCGAGGGAAATGATGTACGGCGACCCACTACATACTTGCAAAGAAGTTTCGGCTAATGGAGATCGGATTGAAGTCGAGGGGCATCATGTACGACTCCGTATCATGGCGAGCCAATCTCGCAAGACCAGATAGCAGCAAGCAGGGTGTCTTAAAAATCTTAGGCCTCACTTCGACGCTGGTCGTGTGGATGTCCCTCGAGCATGCAGCCAGCCGTAGGGCGCTCAACATATCCATACACGAACAACAGACGTCGAGGATGTCACTGGGGAGATTGCTCCAATCGCGACACATATGGATGTTGCGTTGTTCGCGTTTGGCCATGGTGGAGTTTGGAAGGTGGGGGCTTGATTTACGGGGGAGAAGGATGTCGGTGCTGAGCGGCTAGCGAGGGAATAGTGTACTGGGGGAGGCGAGTGAGGCGACGGTACACGGGGGCACAGTGAGATGGAGACGGAGACAGAGAAGGAGATGGAGGTGGATTGGTGCTATGGGAGGGGAGAGGGAGACGAGGTGAGGCGCCAATGTGCTGTACAGTAGCAGTGACAGACTGCACAGTGCACAAGGTGAGGATGACTTTGGTAACCCGAACACGCTGCCTGGACTAGTGTCAGGCGCAGGGTGTTGTCACTTCACTGTGAGGACCGGATGAATAGTATTTTGACCATCAAGTGTACCACGGTTGTACTACTACTAGTATTAGTAGGAACATGAGTACTCCAGTATTGTATAGCGGAAATAGGTCTCCCGTGCTAGCATGCCTGTTCACTTCATTGTTCAGGTATCATCCATATTGCGAGCAGAACCAAATTCTCGTGCATGCCCAATCAACGCCCCGCCGCGATGCATGTAGTGGTCATTGTGGTGCATCAAGGACGGCATGCAGATCGTTCCACACTTGAGAAGAGGAAAAATGGAAATGTAGAACGCGGCAGCAGAGGAAGAGAATGCTGGCTAACAAGGCTGGGAGGGGATCGAGCAGGAAGTTAATGCTCCACGCCTAAAGGTTTTGGGAAAACCTGGTTTTCATAAGGTGACTTACTCACATGCCAATATCCATCTGAACCAGCTACGACACATTTTTTATCTGTTTGCATAGTGAAAGCACAAGTGCTCCCCGGGTGATTTTGGTAATTAATGTCAGCATATCTCTTGTTGGACTAACACTTTTACCTAGTATGTTTCAGACAAGTTCAACAATGGAGTGGCATGGACTAGAGGATGTGGAACCCCTTCAAGATGCTAAGGATAAAGGATTGACTCAAGCTCCAAGATCAAGACTCTACATTTTCTATTTTAGTGATCCAAGATCACATTGAGTCTATAGGAAAAGCCAATACTATTGTCGGCGTTCTGCGAACGGGGGTATCCAGACTTGCCTGCCTGCGGCCTGCGGCGTGGCTCAAGTAGGGGGGCCACTGCGGCCCATCTTCATCGACACAAGCTCAAGACCCTCGCGAGGGGCCAAGCCTCACGGGGCAGACGACAGGAAGCTTCCTCAGGCACAGCCTCGCCAGGCTGGCTCGCGAGGAGGTGGAGAGATCAAGGCAGGGTACCTCACGAGGTGCCCGTGACGCAAGCCATGACGATTGAGACCAGGCGGGCGCCGGCCTGGGCAGTGTCCTTGTTTCCCATTTGGTGCAAAGGGGGCAAGCGTAGGACAAGGTATCAGGCAAGGGATACCATTTCGGTGCAACAAGACCAAGACCAGCAGAACGGCAGGATGGAGGTCATCGTGGAGCCCAGGAAGGCGTCATCGTCAGAGCCTTTGGCAGGCAAGGACCAACTTTAGTCAGGATAAGTGTACTAGATGTTCCCCTTCAAAATGGCCAATTGTTGGCGCCCTTCCCGCTCAATATTTGGAAAGAGGACCAGGGCCTTGCTCTATAAATAGGACTAGCCACCACAGTGGGAAGGGGAGATGGGAGAGAGAGGATCCAGAAGATCTAGGATCTAGAGAGCAGATAGGCATCTTGAATCAATCCCTCCAAAGGGACAACACCACCACAAGAACACCCCTCGCGAGGCTGTTCTTCCCTTGTATTGTTCATCATCAGTCCCTGAGGCAATCCACCACGCCACAAACTAGAGTAGGGTATTACACCACAATGGTGGCCCGAACTAGTATAAACCTTGCGTCCCTTGTGTTGTTCTTCATGTAGTTTAGATCTCTTGCGAGGCGACGAGACGTGAGTAGGTAGGGGGAGTGATCTCCGTGCGCACCCCAGAGTTCAAACCTCAAGGGTCTGCTGGAACCCGTAATGCGACATTTGGCGCGCCAGGTAGGGGTGCGTCGGAATCCTTATCTCGCCACCTCACGTTCCGTCGCGTCGTCACCATCATGTCCGGCGACCCGACGAGCAACCCCGACCCCTGGGCGGCCTGGCCCGCCCGCACCGAGCTGCCCACCTAGGGCGACACCAACCTTGTGCCCCAGGCAAACCGTGCTCCGCAGGGCGCTGCGGGCCGCGGGCGACGCGGACAGGCACCGCCTGCTCTCACGCCACGGCACGTGCGGTCGGCGGCAAGGGGTTCAAACCACGCCGCAGCCACGGCTCCATACACCCGACGGGAGCAGGAGAACTCAAGGGCCGCGCTCAGGGTGGCCCGAGAACTACTACGATGCAGGCTGCTGGAGGGCGGCCGCGACGTGCTACTGGAGCGGGTAGCAGAGCTCCTGGACTACGCCGCCTCGGGGGCTGATCCTTTCTGCGCTCAGGTGCCACCCCAGGTCCAGGGTGGGCCTTTCGGAGGCCCAGTTTGTGCCTACGCAGCTCCGAGCGGGTTCCAGGACCTCCCCGGCGCTAACCTGGCCGTCAGTGCCAGGCGACCAGCAGTGCTGCCTCCACCTCCGACCGGCGAAGGGGCCTTCACTGCGGTCCACGGCCCCGGCGGACCACCATGCTACCACCCCTAGGACAGCACTTCGAGCAGGGCTGTGTGGCACGTGGGGCACTACAATGAAGCATTCGGGGCGGCGGCCCCGGAGGCTTATGTGCCCCACATGGTAGATCAAGGGCAGGCGCTAGAAGAAGACCATGGCCCGTTCCTTGGCCCAGGCTGGGGGGAAGAGACGCCAGGAGCTGAGCTCTTCCAGGGACCCCAGGAGAACCTCGACGATCGCACTGGTGGCAGCAACTATCGGGTACCGCTAATTCCTCAGGAGCAAGCTTACACTAACCAAGGGTCACAGGAGGTACAGGTTGCCGCGTCAGATGGCTGGCCCAATCCAGCAGCTTCCTACCTCTCAGGAGGAGGGCACCGGGGGCTGCTGGAGAGGGGCCGAGATCCGGCCTCACCCCCACGGCGCTCGGAGCAAGGCACCCACAGGAGGTAGGCCCTCTACCGGGGAGGTGCCCCAGGGCCTGCCCCTGGCAGAGGACCCGTGGTCGTCGAGGGAACCGCTGGGGACCGCTCTATCCCATCAGCGGCGTCCTTGGTTTCCGGTCGTCGTCGGTGGCAATAGAGTGTGGCGCAAGGCGGGTCCCTCGTCTGGCGATATGAAGCAAGGCCGGTACCTGTGAAGAAGGCCCAGTGCCTGTGAAGCTCATGCCTGTGAAGCTCGCTGCCCTGTGACACTCTCACGTAATAATGAGTGGGTTTGTACACGCCCCGGAGTCTCCGGATAGCCGCCCTCGGGCCTCGGGGGCTCCCGCCCATGCCCAATGGCAGCACTTAGCTCCGCGCTGGTGAGAAGACGTTGAAGACTAGACTAGGTGCCGGATGCGACTCTTTTGCTTTTTTGCCTTCGTTTTGGTTGTCGAGTTTCCTCGGTTTGAATTTAAGTTGGATTTGAGCTTGAGAATTGCGTGTGTTTGGGGAAGGGGTGTTTAGTCTTATTCGAGCAATCTCTCGTGTTCTGGTTGCCTCTTTGCGTCCAGTCAGCATCAGCTGCCTCCCCTCACGAGCCCCTCGCGAGTCGGGCCAGGCCAGGCACATATGCAGCCCAGACTGCTGTCGCCGCGCCCTCTCAGGAGGTTCTCATCACAGGATCCGTGGGTCCACTCAGGGGACACTCGGGGCACTGCGACCCCCGCGGGATCGCTCGGGGCCCTTCCGGGCCAAAGGTAAACAAGTCAACTGTCCCATCTTAGGGCCAATGGCCCAGCATAAGCATGCACACGGCGTTATGTCTACAAGGACACCAATCGCAAACCTTTACACGAGGGGCTCCCCCTCCCAAAATGCTCTTACAATCTCCAGGGCTAGGCCCGACTGTTTTCACGCAGGATAAAAAGCGGAGGAGACATGTGATCAATCAGACAAATCTCCCAATGCATCTTCAGGGGCGCCTCCGGAGTCGTTGCTGGTGTCGCTAGCCTCGCCATCACCCACTCCGTTGCCGTCACCAGCGTCTGGATCTTTCACCACGCCACCTTCATCGGCAGCCACGACCACGCTGTCGTCATCAGTGATGAAGGCCCTAACAAGGGCATCCACGCTGTCTTCAACCCACTGCTCCAGATTGCCCCGAATGGCCGCGGGCACTGGTGCGATGGCGCCGTCAAAATTGAAGTGGGGGTCCCTATCCTGAAGATAACTGAAGATGCGAGAGAAAGCGCGCCCAAGCAGGGCACGACTCCTCTCCTCGACAAGCCTGTTAGCCCTGCCCGACCGAGCCTCTAGCTGCGTCACCATGTTTGTGAAGAATTGAAGGTTGCCAACATAGTTGGTCACACGGGGCTCCCCGACAGCCGCCTCACAGATGTTGCCCAAGGCCGCGTTAGCCCTTTCCCAGAGCGCGCGGAGCATGGGGTCATGCTTTGTGCTCCAAAGTTTGCTGCTGGTGTATCTCATCCTCGTTCCGCCGCGCGACAGCCTCAGCCTCATCGACCCTCTGATGAAGAAGGAGCACCTCGGCGCAGGAAGAAGCCAGCTCCGTCTGTGCCGTGCCAAGGGTGGCCCCGAAGGCGTCCGCACGCCGCGTCACTTCGTCTAGTTTGGCCTTAAGGGCAGTGGTCCTGTCCTCCGCCTCGACCCTGATCAGCTCCAGCCTTTCTCCGTACTCACGTTTAAGGTTCGAGCGAGCCTCCGCCACGCGATGGTCGACCTCCTCTTGGACTCAGGATTCACGCGCGGCGACATCATCCTCCGCCTGCGTCACCAGGCGCTCCCTCGTCTCCAACCGCTCGAGGTCAAGGGTGCGCTCAGAGGCCTCCAGCTCCAGCGCCTCATCACGCCTCTGGAGGTCCGCCTGGTCGATGGAAGCCCCTTCAGCGACACAAGGGCTGCCTGACGCAGCTCAAGTTGCTGCTCTAAAGAGTTGCTCCAGGCCTGGAGCTCCCACGCATGCTCCTCTGTAGCCTTGCACCGTCGGTCTGCCTCCCAAGCCTCCTCGACGGCTTGGGAGCAGGCCTCCCTCGAAGCCGCCAGCGACACTTCGGCCTTCGTGTTGTCAAGGTCGCGTTGATGACGCGCAAGGGCGACGACCACCTTCAACTTGTGCCTCTCCTCAGCAAGGCATAGGCCTTCGGCCTCAAGGCGCGCGTCCTCGCTGGCAAGCTCCGCGCCAAGCTGGCTCACCGCATCAGCCGCCCTCTGAAGGAATTCTTGGCGGAGGGCGCGACGCTCCCTAGCACGCCCAAGCACGTTTCTAGCGTGATCCTCCGCCGCTGGCGAGCGAGGAGGTCCTTGAGGCAGCGTGCCCCCTTCCCGTGAGGGGATGGGGGCTGGCACGTCAGCAATCGCTGGACGGACCTCGCCAGGAATCCAGCCCAGCACCAGTCCGCTCTTAGAAGAGGAACTCAGGACCGACCTCAGCCAATCACCATCCACGACCAAGGGAGGAACTCGGGGCAGGCTGGCTGTACCCCAGGGGAGCTCGCGAAGGTGGGCCATGAGGCGCGCATGATCAAGACGCTCTGCTGGACGGCTCACTTCTCCGTCCAGCACCACGGCAAGAGCGGTACTCGAGCTCGGGCCGCTCAGAATCGGTGAAGAGGGCAAAGCTTGAGGGGATGGCTCCTCAGCCGCCTCCATGAGCTCCGCAGGAAGGGACCCGAAAGGAAATGATCAGCCAAGGCAAAGGGAAAGCAAGGAACCAAGAAAGGAGAAGACTTATTCATCAATGGCAAAGTACTTCCTGCGCTTCAATAGGCGACATGAGTAATCATCACCGCACAAGGCTTCGTTCCTCTTTTGGAGAGCCTCGAAGTCTACGCGGAAGCGACCGAGGTGCTCAGCGCAAGGGTCCGCCTGCGACATGGAGGGGGCATCAGGGTGCTCAGTGCAAGGGGAATCGGCCCTGAGGACGCCACCGGGCGCCGCCTCGTGAGCGACGACGGGAGCCTCAGAAGCCCCATCCTCTGGAGCCGAAGGCCGTGACTCCTCGCTTGCCGCCGCCCCAGAACCAGCCTCGGGATATGCCACCTCTTGGGCTCCGCGTGGCGTCAGCCTCTCTACATCACCCCCTTTGGCTCCCGGCGGTGCTCGTCTCCCTGCTCCAACACTTGAGACAGGGCCGCTTGGGGTAACCGGGAAGGCAATCACGGTGACGGGATTCTCGCGGGGCCCCCTGAGGCCGACTAGTCGCAGCCCCCACTCGTCAAAGCTGGGCATCTGCCTCACGAAATCAGCCCTGCCCGAGCAGAGATACAAGAGGGCACTATCATGTCGAAGGCTGCCTGGGGAAGGATAGCCAGTCAGGACCTTGAGCACTGTCCTCAGCGCTCCAGGCGCGAGGTCCTCCTCCTGAAGCTGCATGCGGTCCCCGTGCCCTGCATAGTCCCACATCCGGCGAGAGTGTCGCTGGAGAGGGGCAATGCGACGCTGGAGGAACTCCTTCACCACCTTGGGCGTAGTGACACCGAGCGCCCTCAGACTCTGGAAGCGGCGCCAGACGAAAGCAAGCTGGGGGCTCACGAGCGTCTCATGGTCCCACCTGAGTTGGGAACAGCAGGTGAGGTTGGGTGCGAGAGCAGGGGGATGGGTACTCCAACATCCACGTACAACCACCACTCTCTGAATTTGGCCGCAGGAGGAGGAAGGCCGAAATCGATCACTGAAGCGGCCGTCTCCGGCACGGTGAAGGTGCCCACACACCCCGAGCATTGAGTGGGGTCGATCAGACGCAAAGAGAAGAAATGGCGCAGCAGGGCAACGGAAGGAGGAATGCCCGCCATTGCCTTACAAACAAAAGCGAAGACAGCCAAGAGGGTAATGGACTCAGGCCCGAGGTGCATCAAGTGGATCTGATAGTGGGAGAGCACCGCGTTGAAGAAAGCGGGAAAGGGGGAACCAGACTCGCCCACAGGGCATCAGCGAAGAACCGGACCTCCATGACGACCCTATCCATGGAGGCGTGGGATGCAAGCCAGACCGTGGTCCTGCCGCATTCGTTGAAGATAGTGGCAAGGGCAGAGCTGACCTTGTTCAAGGCTTCAGGATTGAGTATGATGGACCGCTCAACGGCGGGAGCCATCGCCGGGGGCGAGCTGGATGAGGACGCGGGCTTCTTCCCCCTTTTCTCTTTCGTTGGCGCCATGACGATGGGAAGGAGGGCGAGTCCGAGTTGGATCGTAGGCGGAGGTAGGAGCCTAAGGAAGGAGGAAGGGCAAGAAGCACGTAGGCGGCGAGAGGGGGATGGCTTTGTACAACCGTGGGTCCGCCTAGCCGGGCGTATACTGAGGCATCATGGGGAAGCGGAGACGCCCACGTCCAATCAATCGCCATGCGGCGCCCAAGGCCGCAGGCTGTTGGGGCCCGTGGCGCTTCACACTTGCCTCTTCGCTTCTCCGCTAAGCCAAGTCCGGGCGCGCCTTGGGCCCGGAGGCTATTGTCGGCGTTCTGGGAACGGGGGTACCCATACTTGCCTGCCTGCGGCCTGCAGCGTGGCACAAGTAGGGGGCCACTGCGGCCCATCTTCATCGACACAAGCTCAAGACCCTCGTGAGGGGCCAAGCCTCACGAGGCAAACGACAGGAAGCTTCCTCAGGCACAACCTCGCTAGGCTGGCTCGCGAGGATGTGGAGAGGTCAAGGCAGGGTACCTCACGAGGTGCCCGTGACGCAAGCCATGACGATCGAGACCTGGCGGGCGCCGGCCTGGGCAGTGTCCTTGTTTCCCCTTTGGTGCAAAGGGGGCAAGTGCAGGCCAAGTCATCAGGCAAGGGATACCATTTCGGTGCAACAAGACCAAGACCAGCCGAACGGCAGGATGGAGGTCATCGTGGAGCCCAGGAAGGCGTCATCGTCAGAGCCTTTGGCAGGCGAGGACCAACTTTAGTCAGGATATGTTCCCCTTCAAAATGGCCAATTGTTAGCGCCCTTCCCGCTCAATATTTGGGAAGAGGACCAGGGCCTTGCTCTATAAATAGGACTAGCCACCACAGTGGGAAGGGGAGATGGGAGAGAGAGGATCCAGAAGATCTAGGATCTAGAGAGCACATAGGCATCTCGAATCAATCCCTCCAAAGGGACAACAACAACACAAGAACACCCCTCGCGAGGCTGTTCTTCCCTTGTATTGTTCATCATCAGCCCCTGAGGCCGTTCTTCGTGTAGTTTAGATCTCTTGCGAGGCGCCGAGATGTGAGTAGGTAGGAGGAGTGACCTCCATGCGCACCCCAGAGTTCGAACCTCAAGGGTCTGCCGGAACCCGTAATCGGACAACTATCAAGAGGGGATGAGGTGTTGATTAATGGCTTACTTGCCCAAGTGCTTAGTGATATGCTCCAAAGCCCTCAACTACTTTCTCACATCCACATATGTCCTAAACCAAAAGTCTAACTCGGCCCTACCGATTCTTTCTATCTGGCGCCACCGGGTTCAGATGTCATAGCCACTGCCACAAATCCTAGGCAAATCGGTCTCACCGATAGGGATCTCGACTTCACCAAGATGGGATTGTAATCTCTCTGTGTATGTCCATTACCAAAATCGGTCTCACCTAGTTTGAGCAATCGGTACTACCGAGATTACAATGCAAACTCTCTGGTTAACTTATTACCAAAATCGGTCCTACCGAGTTTGTGTAATCGGTCTCACCGAGTTTGCCTGACCAACTCTCTGGTTGGCTTATTACCAAAATCAGTCCCACCGAGTTTGTGTAATCGGTCTCACCGAGATTACATTATTCCCTAACCCTAACCATATCGGTCCTACCGATTTGCATGTCGGTCCCACCGAAAATCCTAACGGTCACTAGATTTGCTGAATCAGTCCGACCGAGTTTATCAATTCGGTCCCACCGAGATTGGCAAGTTGTGTGTAACGGTTAGATTTTGTGTGGAGGCTATATATACCCCTCCACCCACTCTTCATTCATGGAGAGAGCCATCAGAACGAACCTACACTTCCAGCATACATTTTCTGAGAGAGAACCACCTACTCATGTGTTGAGGCCAAGATATTCCATTCCTACCATATGAATCTTGATCTCTAGCCTTCCCCAAGTTGCTTTCCACTCAAATCTTCTTTCCACCAAATCCAAATCCCGTGAGAGAGAGTTGAGTGTTGGGAAGACTATCATTTGAAGCACAAGAGCAAGGAGTTCATCATCAACACACCATTTGTTACTTCTTGGAGAGTGGTGTCTCCTAGATTGGCTAGGTGTCACTTGGGAGCCCCCGACAAGATTGTGGAGTTGAACCAAGGAGTTTGTAAGGGCAAGGAGATCGCCTACTTCGTGAAGATCTACCGCTAGTGAGGCAAGTCCTTTGTGGGCGACGGCAATGGTGGGATAGACAAGGTTGCTTCTTCGTGGACCCTTCGTGGGTGGAGCCCTCCGTGGACTCGCGCAACCGTTACCCTTCATGGGTTGAAGTCTCCATCAACGTGGATGTACGATAGCACCACCTATCGGAACTACGACAAAAACATCCGTGTCTCCAATTGCGTTTGAATCCTCCAAACCCTTCCCTTTACATTCTTGCAAGTTGCATGCTTTCCTTTCCGCTGCTCATATACTCTTTGCATGCTTGCTTGATATGTATTGTGAGTGTTAAACTTGTGCCTAAACTCCACTCCAACTTAAAGAAGTTAAAAACTGAAACTTTTGGTACTTAGTGTCTAATCACCCCCCTCTAGACACCTCTTCTCGATCCTTTCAATTGGTATTAGAGCTTTGGTCTCCATTGCTTTGGTTTAAACACCATTGGAGGAAGATGGATGAGTCTACTATTGGGAGTCTTAGACATAGAGTGCCTATACTTGATGGAGAGTACTTTCATGAGTGAAAAAAATGAGATGCTTCTGATTTTCAATCAATATCATTTGAACAAGTACATTGCTATCCCTTGTGCACCTCATGTTGATCCTATGCATCCTACTCTTGATGAGTCAATTGGCATGATTCGCAATCTTAGAACCGTTGAACTTATCATTAGGGGCTTGCCTGGAAACTTAATTGGATGTTTGCCTACTCTTAAGTGTGCCTACACCATATGGAAATTTCTTGAGGAAAGTTTCCAAATTATTCCTTGAAAATCCTAGATGAAATTCTCTATAAGTCTATTGTCTTGAGTAAGATGAATTTCAGTGATCCTATGTTTGGTGATTGTCTATTTGAGCTTAAAAACCTTATGCGTGCCAAAGGAGATGTTGCAATTATTAGTGATATCATTTCCGAAGCTATAAAAATTCATAAGGAAGATCATTGTCAAACTCACTCTGACGAATCACCCTCTCTAGGATTTGATCCACCACTTGACGATACTATGATGAGGATGATGATAGTGACTTTGATCTTGACGATGCAATGAGACACTTCGGTCTTATGGCAAATCTTCGGGGATATATGGCAGGAGGAAAGGAATGGGTTCTTGATAGTGGATGTACCGATCACATGACCGGAGATAAATATATGTTTTGTGAGCTTGCTGAAAACGATGGTCCTCGAAAGTATGTCACTTTCGGTGACAACTCAAAGGGTAAGGTGGTTGGCCTCGGTAAGGTGGCCATATCACATGATAGCTCCATACAAAATGTCATGCTCGTTGAATCTCTTGGCTACAACTTACTTTCAGTATCTAGACTTGCTGATTTCGGTTTCAATGTCCTATTTACTAAAGTAGATTGCCAAGTGTTTTGTAGAGATAATCATAAAATGGTCTTTACCGGTGTACATAGAGGTGATCTATACATTGTTGATTTCACTAAAAAGGCTCAACCTAGAACTTGCTTTATCGCTAAATCCTCTAAAGGTTGGTTATGGCATAGACGATTAGGTCATGTTGGTATGCGAAACCTTGACAAGCTTATTAAAGGAAATCATATCCTTGGCGTTAACGATGTCATATTTGATAATGATAGACTTTGCAGCGCTTGTCAGGCAGGTAAACAGGTCGGAGGGAGGCATCCCGTGAAGAACATCATGATCACAAGGAGGCCACTCGAGTTACTTCACATGGATCTTTTTGGTCCCAATGCTTACAAAAGTCTCGGTGGAAATTCTTTTGGTCTAGTTATAGTTGATGATTTTTCAAGATTTACGTGGGTGTTCTTTCTCGATGATAAATTGCAGGTCCAAAAGATCTTCAAAAACTTCGCTAGGAAGGCCCAAAATCAATTTGAGGTGAAGATCAAGAAGGTTCGCAGCGATAACGGAACGGAGTTCAAGAACGCAAATGTGGATACCTTTATTGACAAAGAAGGTATTTCACACGAGTTCTTGGCTATGTACACACCTCAACAAAATGGAGTTGTTGAGAGGAAGAAACGGACGCTCATCAAAATGGCGAGAACGATGCTTGATGAGTACAAGACGCCGAAGCACTTTTGGGCGGAAGTGGTTGAGACGGATTGCCATGCAACAAATTGCTTGTATCTTCACAAGCTACTCGGCAAGACGACATACGAGCTCCTCACCTGTATCAAACCCCAAGTTGGATACTTTCGAGTATTCGGCTCAAAGTGCTACATTCTTGATAAGCATCATCGTTCTAAATTTGCTCCTAAGTCTCATGAAGGTTTCCTACTTGGTTATGGCTCAAACTCTCACACATACCGTGTCTACAACAATTTCACCCGAAAGGTTGAAGAAACGGTAGATGTGAAGTTTGATGAATCTAACAGCTCGCAAATAGAGCAATTTCCAATTGATGTAGGAGACAAAGACCCCTCAGAAGCAATCCAAGACTTGTCTATTGGCAAGATTCGTCCAACGGAGGTGAAGGAGAGTACCTCGTCCGTCCAAGTGGAAGCTTCTACCTCACGACAAGGTGAACCAAGAGTTGACATGGAAGCATCCACAAGTGGGACACACCAAGAATAAGAAAACGAGGAAGTGCACCAAGACGAACGTCAACAACCTCCTTCTCTACCACGACAAGAGAACGACAACGCCAACAATGAAGAAGACCAAGAAGAAGAACAAGATCAAGAAGATGTTCAACCAAGACCCAAGCAAAAGCTTTCACGAGTTCAATCAAGAATTGCTAAAGACCATCCCGTCGAGCAAATCTACAAAGATATCCAAACCGGGAGAATCACTCGCTCTAAAACTCGTTTAGCTAACTTTTTGAACACTATTCATTCATCTCTAGCATTGAACCTATTAAGGTTGAAGAAGCATTGGAAGATCCGGATTGGATAAACGCCATGCATGAAGAGATACACAACTTTGAGAGAAATTAAGTTTGGACATTGGTTGAGAAGCCCGACAACAACCACAACATCATTGGTACCAAATGGGTGTTTCGCAACAAGCAAGATGAAGACAGACAAGTAGTTCACAACAAAGCACGTCTCTTCGCCCAAGGCTACACACAAGTCGAAGGTATGGACTATGGTGAGACTTATGCTCCCGTTGCTAGACTTGAGTCCATTCGCATCTTACTTGCCTATGCTAATCACCATGATATCACCTCGTACCAAATGTACATTAAAAGTGCTTTTCTAAATGGTGAAATAGAGGAGGAAGTTTATATTAAACAACCTCCCGGCTTTGTTAATCCTAAGAAACCAGATCATGTTTACAAACTGCACAAAGCTCTTTATGGTCTTAAACAAGCTCCTAGAGCGTGGAATAAATGCTTGACCAAGTTCCTTATTTAAAAAGGCTTTGAAATTGGAAAAATAGATTCTACTCTTTTTACTAAAAGGGTCAATGGAGAACTATTTGTATGCCAACTTTATGTCGATGATATTATATTTGGTTCTACTAACCCTCATTTTAGTTAAAAGTTTGGGAAGTTAATGTCGGAGAAGTTTGAGATGTCTATGATGAGTGAACTCAAATTCTTTCTTGGTTTGCAAATCAAGCAAACTAAGGAGGGTACCTTTGTCTCTCAAAGGAAGTACACCAAGGACTTGTTCAAGAAGTTCAATATGCAAGAATGCAAAGGTATGACTACACCCATGCCTGCTAGTGGAAATCTTGATTTGACCAAAGATGGTGAACCGGTCGATCAAAAGGTTTATCGCTCTATGATTGGTTCATTGTTATATCTATGTGCTTCACGTCCTGATATCATTCTAAGTGTGTGCATGTGTGCACGATATCAAGATGCTCCTAAAGAATGTCATCTTAAGGCCGTGAAAAGGATAGTGAGATACTTAATCCATACACCAAATTTTGGCATTTGGTATCTTAAGAGGGCCTCTTTCGATCTTGTTGGCTACTCTGACTCGTACTATGCCCGTGACAAGGTTGATAGAAAGTCCACTTTGGGTACTTGTCAGTTTCTTGGTAGATATCTTGCATCTTGGTCTTCCAAGAAACAAAACTCGGTATCCTTATCCACCGCCGAAGCGGAATACATTGCCGCTGGTTCATGTTGTGCTCAATTACTTTGGATGAACCAAACTCTTAAAGATTATGGGATATATGTGAAACATGTTCCATTACTTTGTGACAATGAAAGTGCTATCAAGATTGCTCACAATCCCGTGCAACACTCTCGAACTAAGCATATTGAAGTTCGTCATTATTTCATTCGAGATCATGTTGCCAAAGGGGACATTAATCTTAAGCATGTTCGCACCGAAAAGCAATTAGCGGATATATTCACTAAACCACTTGATGAGAAAGTGTTTTGCAGGTTAAGAGGTGAATTGAACATCATTGATGCTTCAAACTTGGAGTAGGAACTCCATTTGATACATGCAAGGTACTTGGATGAATCTAAATCTATGAGATCGCAACTCACTCACATCTTGAGCAATCTCTACATCACCAAGTCTCTACACGACGGTGGGTGAAGCCAAGGAAGCATGAAACCTTTCAAACATATCCTTTGACAAATTCTATGTTGAGTTTCATGATGGTCATTTTGGATACACAGGTGCTCTTCCTTGCAAAAACTAACCCATGTAGGTAGATGAACTCAAATTCCAAGTGGTCCTCCAAACTCTTGATGAGCTACATCAACCTTGAGCAACCCACACAAGTTTAACTACATAATCAACACCACCACTCAAGGTATCTTATTCCATCTTAGAAAAGCTTTACTCCAAGTCATGAGTCAAGGAAACTCGACAAGATGTGAATACATCAAGATGCTTAAACGAAAAATGGAAACCCCATTTTGAGCTTAAACGATGAGTCTGACCTATGATCAAGTGATCTCACTTGACTCCTAAGTCAATATACTCTAACATAGGTGACTTTGTCGCCGACCATCTCTAGATGAAGTTTACTTGTGTTCTTTTCTGTGCTCTTGCATTTGTCTCATGCATATTTGTTTCCCCTTTCAAAAAAAAACTTCATATAGATTTCTTTCCTTTTTCTATTTTGTTCAGCATTCCCTGCATCCAATTCATTGCAAATCCTTCAGTTAATTCCTTGCAAATCCTTGTGAGATTTTACTTGTCTAGTGAGCTGAGGTGACAAGTGTTTTCTCTGTGATGAACTCGGTCACACCAGTCTCTTGTTTTCGGTCTAACCAAATTCTTTTGGTGCAACCAAAGCATACCACTCGGTGCCACCGATTTCACTACAGGAAAGACACTTTGCCATTTATTCCTGCATTACTTTTGATCCAGCTCCACTCAATGAATCTTGTCCTCTACAAGCATCACATTTACCTTAGTGCTTTGTGCTGTGACTCAAGGACCAAACCCATTCACGACAAATTCCAGAAGACCCTTCTTGGAAATTGATGTCAAAGGGGGAGAGAGAGATCACATTAAAGCTTAATCACATCTCTAGGGGGAGAGAATACTCACATCTCTAGGTGGAGAGAATACTCAAGGAGAGAGTAATCTTCAAGGATCCCAGATGCTTGGTGTTCAAGAGGAGAGATGCCACATGTCTTCTTGAGGGGAAAGACATGTTCATATGTGCTTATTTGCATTAGCTCTGTTCATTTGTTTCTTTGTGCTTTGATTTTCTGTTCCCTATCTTCTCCCAGTATCCCGTGCTAGATTTAGGGGGAGCAAGACATCTAAGGGAAAGAAATTCTTTGAATTCATTGCACATCTTTACCTATGGGGACATGTCTATATCCAATGTGGTACTCAGTACTCACTGTTTACATGTCACCCCAGTCTTGGTTCTCTTGTGGTTTCTTTTGTTTGCTCTGGCTAGTAGGTGTATCTATGTTATCTAACCTTATTTTCATAGGTTCATTCCATCCTAAGCCAACTCAAGACCACAAGGTAAAGTATATGCATCACAATCATGCGTATGAGGAATTCTTCCTGATGTACATACTGTTTGCAAGAAGGACTCATGGCATGAAGGTACATTTCCCATATTCACATCTTCTGCTCTCATGCATATAGCCAAGATACATGTAACACATTGCTTACTCTATCATGGTTATGCTCTCACATGCTTCTATATTCCATATTCACATGATTGCATACATGTAGGGGGAGCCTATGCATGTTACATGTCCTTCCAAAGCTTTACTGGTTATTCTCTATATCTTTATATAAAGCTTTGATGTATGTTGTCATCAATTACCAAAAAGGGGGAGATTGAAAGCACAAGTGCTCCCTGGGTGATTTTGGTAATTAATGTTAACATATCTCTTGTTGGACTAACACTTTTACCCAGTATGTTTCAGACAAGTTCAACAATGGAGTGGCATGGACTAGAGGATGTGGAACCCCTTCAAGATGCTAAGGACAAAGGATTGGCTCAAGCTCCAAGATCAAGACTCTACATTTCTATTTTAGTGATCCAAGATCAAATTGAGTCTATAGGAAAAGCCAATACTATCAAGAGGGGATGAGGTGTTGCTTAATGGCTTACTTGCTCAAGTGCTTAGTGATATGCTCCAAAGCTCTAAACTACTTTCTCACATCCACATATGTCCTAAACCAAAAGTCTAACTCGGCCCTACCGATTCTTTCTATCCGGCGCCACCGAGTTCAGATGTCATAGCCACTGCCATAAACCCTTGGCAAATCGGTCTCACCGATAGGGATCTCGGCTTCACCGAGATGGGATTGTAATCTCTCTGTGTATGTCCATTACCAAAATCGGTCTCACCGAGTTTGAGCAATCAGTACTACCGAGATTACAATGCAAACTCTCTGGTTAACTTATTACCAAAATCGGTCCTACCGAGTTTGTGTAATCGGTCTCACCGAGTTTGCCTGACCAACTCTCTGGTTGGCTTATTACCAAAATCGGTCCCACCGAGTTTGTGTAATCGGTCTCACCGAGATCACGTTATGCCCTAACCGTAACCATATCGGTCCTACCGAGTTGCATGTCGGTCCCACCGAAAATCCTAACGGTCACTAGATTTGCTGAATTGGTCCGACCGAGTTTCTCAATTCGGTCCCACCGAGATTGGCAAGTTGTGTGTAACGGTTAGATTTTGTGTGGAGGCTATATATACCCCTCCACCCACTCTTCATTCATGGAGAGAGCCATCAGAATGAACCTACAATTCCAGCATACATTTTCTGAGAGAGAACCACCTACTCATGTGTTGAGGCCAAGATATTCCATTCCTACCATATGAATCTTGATCTCTAGCCTTCCCCAAGTTGCTTTCCACTCAAATCTTCTTTCCACCAAATCCAAATCCTGTGAGAGAGAGTTGAGTGTTGGGGAGACTATCATTTGAACCATAAGAGCAAGGAGTTCATCATCAACACACCATTTGTTACTTCTTGGAGAGTGGTGTCTCCTAGATTGGCTAGGTGTCACTTGGGAGCCTCCGACAAGATTGTGGAGTTGAACCAAGGAGTTTGTAAGGGCAAGGAGATCGCCTACTTCGTGAAGATCTACCGCTAGTGAGGCAAGTCCTTCGTGGGTGACGGCCATGGTGGGATAGACAAGGTTGCTTCTTCGTGGACCCTTCGTGGGTGGAGCCCTCCGTGCACTCGTGTAACCGTTACCCTTCGTGGGTTGAAGTCTCCATCAACATGGATGTATGATAGCACCACCTATCGGAACCACAACAAAAACATTCGTGTCTCCAATTGCGTTTGAATCCTCCAAACCCTTCCCTTTACATTCTTGCAAGTTGCATGCTTTCCTTTCCGCTGCTCATATATTCTTTGCATGCTTGCTTGATATGTATTGTGAGTGTTAAACTTGTGCCTAAACTCCACTCCAGCTTAAAGAAGTTAAAAACTGCAACTTTTGGTACTTAGTGCCAGGACCCCAACTCAATGCCACACCGATCTAGCATGTAACACCTCATATCACTTTGTGGCCTCACGCACGGTATTCCCACGGGTGTCTCCTTACCAGGCCTAGGACCGTTTGCACCTTTTGGCTCACATATATGATAGTGTTGCTAGCATCCATATGACAAAGACCCGGGCTGACATGGCTAGTCGTAAACCCAAAGTGGCACTAACTTACAGGGACATGCATACATGACCCAACAACGAACGTGTCGGTCATCAGCGAGTGAATCCGGGCTGTAGCAACTGGGCTAGCAGGACTCCGGTAAACCGGGCTGTAGCAGGCTAACAGGACTCCGGTAGACATCCCGTGACATTTCCCCGAAGGGACCGACACAGGAATGAAGAAGGACACATGGCGGCCAGCCTAAGTGTTCCGGAGCAGTAGCAAGCTACTAGGGCTCAATGGAAGCACTAGGAGACATTTCCCGATAAGAGAGGCTACCAAGGATAAACAACTAGATAGTTAGATCCCACACATACCAAGCATTTCAATTACATACACAGAATATGCTCGATATGTGCAAATACAACATGGCATCACAACATGACTCTACAACTCAAGTATTGATTCAACAGGCTCCCAGGAGCGAGATATTACAAACATGGGTCTCATGACCCAGCATTCAGAGCATACAAGTCAAAACACATGCGGAAGCTTAACATGTCTGAGTACAGACAACTACAAATGAAAAAGGCTGAGAAGTCTGATTAACTACCAGATCCTACCGAGGGCACAAGATCGTAGATGAGGTAACAAGCTAAACATCGAAGTTCACGCGGGACTACTAGTGAGATTGAAGTCTCTCAACAAAACATAAAATAGGCTAACGTGAGTACAAATGTTCCCAGCAAGACTTACACCAGAACTATCTACATATGCATCATTATCAACAAAGGGGGTGGTGGGGTTTAACTGCAGCAAGCCAGCTTTGACTCAGTGGCTATCCTGAACTATGACTGCAAGTAACTCTTTTGAGGTGGCGCACACGAGTCCACATATTCACCACATCAATACACCACTATGGATCCGCTCCCGTCTCAGCGCCATCCATAGCACTCACGCTTATCTTGTGCATTTTAGAGTATCCACTTTCACTTGTCTATGAACTGTACAGGCAACCCAGAAGTCCTTTACCACGGATACGGCTATTCGAATAGATGATGTTAACCCTGCAGGGGTGTACTTCTTCATACATGTTTCCACCACTTAGCGTCTGCACACGACATGTGCTCAGTAGACTTCAAGCAAAAGCTGACGTGGGTGTAGACCACGACCTACCTAAACACTCATGTCTCTAGTCCAGGTTTATCGCCTATTCAGGTTCCATCCGCAGGGAGTCCGGCCGAGGTTTCCACATACGGCCCCGAACGATGTGTACAGGGTTCCGCGACACCAAACTGGCGCCCGGTATACCCGGCCACGTGCCTACCGCATCACAGCCCACCCTTCCAGTCAGCGCTACGCACGGCCTCCAGCATACTACAAACACAAGAAACTACTTGCAACTCATGTACAGAGGACAAGGGTGATTAAGAAGTCGAGCGGGGTCATATTTCAGGGCCCAATGCATGGTAGTAGCTGTTTCATGGATCACAAACACATAACTCAGTTCCTGAGGACGGCTTCAATGAGACAACCCACCATGTACTCCTGCATGGCCTCTCACCGCTACCTTTACCAAATTGTGTTCACACACTTAGCTCACACACAGTAGGACATGTTCACACACCTCTGATTCACCCCCGATGAATCAGACCTGACTCAACTCTAAGCAGTAGCAGGCATGACAAACAAGCATGAATGAGTAGGCACAACAGGGCTCAAACAACTCCTACTCATGCTAGTGGGTTTCATCTATTTACTATGGCAATGACAGGTCATGCAGAGGATAAAGGGGTTCAGCTACCGCAGCAAGTAACAGATGAATCATTGTTGTCCTAGTGCAGTAAAAGAGAGCAGGAGCGAGAGAGTGGGATTGTATCAGAATGAACAAGGGGGTTTTGCTTGCCTGGCACTTCCGAAGATAATATAGCTCTTCATCAGTGTCATCGATCACGACGTCGGAACATCGTCTACCGAGAGGGGACAAATACCGGCAACAGAGAAGGAAACACAATCAATGTAATGCACAATATGACGCATGCTCGTGACATGGCAATATGAGTGTGTTGGCCTAATGCAACTACAACCAGATGGATTTGGGTCATATTGAACCAAAGGTTCAACCCCAAATTCAAATTATGAATTCAAATAGTGCCTTATCTTGTTTTGATATGGCAGGAAGTATAGGTTGCTTAAACATGCATGAAACCAGTGCAGATGGATAGATTGGATTTTTCTAATCATTTTTCATATATAAATTATTTTATTTGGAGTTATGGTTGAATTTATATGATTTTTAGAAGTTTTGGATATTTTTTGGAATAAATAAATCATTTCTGATTTATTTAAAACTCCAGAAAACATTTACTGCATCAGCATGATGACAGCAAGATGTCAGCAGGTCAACAGCGCCAGCCAGGTCAAACCTGACGGCTGGGACCCACGGGTCAATGTAACAGGGCTGGTTTGGGTGGATGATAGGTGGGACCAGGTCAACGCTGACTGGGCTGGTCAACCCTGACAATCGGGGCCCACTTTACTTAATCTAATCCTAAACAGAAATAAATCTTATACTTAATTATTGTGGTGGGGTCCACTGTCAGTGTCTGTGGGTGGTTTAACTGACGGTGATTAGCGCTAAATACGCGGCCACGTCGGCACACTGGAGTTTGGCCGGCAGCGACCTCAAGCCTCGGCGGAGGCGCACTTGAGTGGCTCGGGTTTTGCCCACGGTCGGCCAAATCGACCGTGGTTTGGTCCTATGTAGCTGGGGCTCACGCGCATCCAGCAGGGTAAGCGAGAAGAGCTGGGGTGGCCGGAGGCGATTGCAACCACGACGACGGCGGTGGCCGGAGTTCGGGCGTCGAGTGTTTCGACGTTGCAGTGCACTAGGGGAGGCGCTGGTGTGTTCGGCGTGCTCCTGGTGAGGTGTGGAGCATGGTGTCATGCTCGAAAGGGAGCTGAAGTGGCCCTGGCCTCGTCCGCGTCATCGCCGGTGGCGAGGAGCTCACGGCCCTGGTGAAAAGGGCGGCTAGAGTGCGGGAACGAGAGCAGGGAGGAGGGGGAATGTTGGCGGATCTCACAGCGATCTCAACGGAGGACTCAGCGGCTCGGGGAGGGGTCGGAGCAAGCGGGGCGGCGAGGGGGATCTCCGGCGGCCGACAACATGGATGAGGATGATGGCGTCGCCTCGGGCGTCTCGCGAGCGCGTGCTTTGTCTTGGGGCTCCGTGGCATCAAGGCGGAGCCTCTGGACATCACAGAGAGGCGAGGGAGAGGCGATGGCCACGGTGGTGTTCATCAGCAGCGGCGACAGCGCTCGGTGGTTGCGTGCGAGAGAGCCAGAGGAGGAAAGGAGCTCGGGGAGAGAGTAAGAGGGCCTGGGGCGTGCGTGGCCGTCTCCGTGGCGCTGGAAGGCCCTCGAGGGCGTGAGGCAGGCAAGGAGGAGGCCACGACATCGCCAGCGCTCGCCACCGAGCTGCTTTGGGGCGAGGGGAGGAAGACGACAGGAGGAGGTGGGCTGGGCTGGCCGACTGGGCCGGCCAGGTGGGCTGCGGTAAGTCAGGTGAGGTCTTCTTTCTCTCTCTCTTTCTTTTTTTGTTCCAATTTTCTATTTTTTCATTTCTTTTGATAATAAAATACCAACCAAAACACTTTGGTTAATTCTGTAATTTTTGTGAGGAATATTTGAATTATTCTCAAACCACACAACAAATTTCAGAATATTTGGAGCAACCAATATTTAATGGCAAGTTTTAAACTCCAACTCAAATACCATAATGATTTAATTCAATGACCAAAATGTCCTAGAAAAATATGCATTATCTCTGGTAGAGGCTTTCACCTTTTTCCATAAATCATGAACATTTTATAAGGATATTTGAGTTCATTGAGAATATTTTGGTTGAACCTATTTGAGTTCTTCTGGTGTTAGGGTTTTACCATCCCCATTTCAGCTTTAATTGAAAAATAACATGATGCAAGATGATCACTGATGCAACTAATTACAACCAACATTCTAGGGTTGTGGCAACTCACCCCCACTAAACAAGAATCTCGTCCCGAGATTCAAGCGTAGGGTAAGAAGACAGAGGGAACACAAAGCTAACACAATCTTCATGATCCGGATTGCACTTTATAAGAACGTTGATTCAACCACCATCTTTGTCTCGTCATCTTGCTCTGAGAACTCCAACTAACATGACATGGAGAGGAAAGGAAAACTCTAGAAGAATCAATCTTATCTAAGATCGAACAACTCAGGATCAAATCAGGGAGCGAGACGCTGAAACAACTCTCGAGCTGAGACATGAAGCATACATCCAGAGGGATGGAGTGAAGCACATGGCAAAGGTTCACTAGGTAGACAACAATTCCACACTTAAGAAGGTGGTGATCGGTTGTCAACATAGCGAGGAGTTGAGTTGCCATGATACCACAATGAGACACCTTAGGGATGGTGACTCGTAGATATATCCCCCATAAGTGGCAAAAAGAGTTACCTTTCATTAAGAGATCATTGAAACTCTCTATATCAGCCTATGGAGATTCTCAAACGATCGTGTGAAAGAGTTCGTTAGAATGGCATACCCAGACTAGAATGGATGATGTGGATTACCTTGTTGAAGACAACACAAGGGATGATTTTCCTTATCACCGGAAATGGATGAGACCCATGGTAGACTGGCACAATGATGGTTGCTAGCTGGAAACAAAATGCAAATGTTGGGAATGATTCTGGTAACTGGGGAGAGGAGTCCACTGTTGAGAATTTACAGCATAACCGAGGAAACTAGGAGCAATCCCAGTTAGTGCCGATGATAACACCTATTGCTTGTGCGTGCTCTCAAGAACTTGAACATCTCCATATTCATCAAGGTTTTACCAATATCTGTGTCAAGGATCCTGGCAACACAACGTACTACCATGATGAATACCGATGGAAGATGTAGAGGCAAAGGAAGATATCACCTTCTCAGATTTCACCTTGGCGGGGCCAAGGGGACAAAATCTGGATGATTGACCGAGAGACATTTAGCACTCCGCTTCTAATGTTCTCCTTGATGTGCTAGCGTAACCCATTCCTTGAAATGGTTCGGTATCTAGAACATCAAGTAACAGGTCAGACTTTGGGAGCTCAAGAATCCATAAGAAATAACCGCGGAGGTAAATCCTGTGAAATCCTTATGGGGATGTGGCCAACTTCTTCAATCAAGATACTACAATAATAGGTCTTCCGTCTGGGTGTGTCAGCCACGACATCCACTTTACCGGGTTACACAGAGACCAATATTATAGTTCTTGGGAAACGTTCCAACCATCATATCTGCCTGAAATTCAGATCTGGTTGGTGTCAGGATATTCCAGACTCATCGAGTCTAGAGAGAAAAATGATAGTTTACAACACAAATTGACGAGACGATGTTGCAAGATTCTCGGGAAATGGACTACGGTAGTAAGCTCCAAAATATGAGCTGGTTCTGCTACAAACATGTGAACACGTTGTCCGAGACAAGCGTGGTCACGTGGTAGTCTTATAATAAAATACTACCAAGTTCAGGTTGGGGAACCATCATCGAGGATAACGAAGTCCTAACATAAGTCATGATTCTTAAGAAGGAACTTCTTCTCCTTGAACAAATCAATCAGTGGCTTGGTGTGCTAGGAAACACATATAAAATGGAGGTGGCCAACCCATCAAACCATAGAGTACTTCGCACATGCGTGACTAACTTGGGACGATTCTAGAGGAAGCAAAACTAACTTTCTCGAACCCACGGCGGTAGCTTGCATCAGATGCACATGAGTTAGAGAGAGTCACTTCTTTCATCCGAACATATGCTTCATGAGCTAGCATGCAGGAATGCTTTAAAAAGTTTCCAACACTAGCTTAATGTTCAACAAAATTATGGAGAAGACAAGAATGTTGTCGATGGGCTCAACAACAATTCATCCAGGTTTCCATATAAATGGAATTCCATAATTAAATGAACAAGGTAATAGCATTGGTCAGACCAAAGGATATAATGGTGTATGCCCGAGGAATCAACCACGAGTAAGACAACATTATGAACATCGTTGGTTCTGATTTGATTGAGGATAACCCATACTCAAATCAAAGTTTTGGCAAGACAATAGATCCAATAATTGACCACAAGGTTCAATCAAGGAAGATATCGTCTATCTTCAACACACACACACACAAGATATCCCTTTAAGTGAACTAAGTCGGACAAGCTTTCATCTTCCAACTCTCCAAGTTGTTGTTTAGCTTGACCAAACAGCTCAGGGGTATGCAACAGAGATTCATGGAGAAGGGGTGGTTTATATGAAACCAACTTGATCACGAGCTCAACATAACAGTCAGGTGACGACCTGGTGATACTTCCGAGAAGATATTCGGTAAATCACGAACCACCAATATGTTACTAAGATCGGGAACAATCTTGCTTTTCAGGGCAAGACGATATGATCAAATAAGCAAGGATTGGCACTATCCTAACTCACTGATCGGAGAGTGCACCGAAAATAAGGACTACGTAGCATAATCATACTTAGGGTGATGATTCAATAATCAACATGCTAAGAATGAGGTTATTGTCCTTTAACTACCAAGCGACAGAGTTGCTAGGAATATAGATTTCACACATCACGATTCACTTGTCGGTATTCCGGTTGCAACAACACGGGGAGCGAGAAATGAATAATGAGGGCGAGAAGTATCACTGTATCAAGAGTTCGTAGGCTGTGCAATTCCCATGACATTCTTGATATAAAGATGGAAATACTCCAAGGTAGAACAGAGCAAAAGCTAGGTTAGCATTTTGATCTGCGGAGTACGACTGCTTTGACCCAATCCTGGATATGGATGAGGTACTGGAGTTTGTTTCTCCTAGTCATTCCGGAATAGAATGGCTTGACGGACCACAAGAATAATATGCATTGATGAACACGGGTGCACGACTATTCCTAACTATCAATTGATAGACGGGGGTCAGGATACAACTAAAGAGGGACAACCCAAAAGAACATACGATTTTCTGAGCTGTGGATGCATAGATTAGTATGTCGAGCAAAGCTCAACATTTTTCTTCTGGATAACCCATGCAGAGAAGGTAGGACTGGCAGAGTCACGATATAGAATGGAGAACTCTTCGAGAGCACTCTTGTTGTGATCTCTTGGTTCAAGGAACTTCTACCAAAAGCGGTTCATAGTATTTGGAAGAAGGAAATACCACGGACCTCGATGCAAAAGTTACTAACAACCTAAAGGAGCTAGCATTTACTATCAACATGAAATAAGTAGGGTGGATCTCGGGTTCAAAACCTAGGAATAGAATACCTACTAGCTAAATTGCATCACGGGATGCTTTCGAGAATGTTGGCCAGAATGATCACACTGGGAACAGAAGCATGGCTAAATTACTAGGTGATACTCTAGACACCTAGGGCCATAATAATAGCTCCAACATAAATGCCGAGGCAATGAAATACCTCAACACACTAGTTAGTGTGGTTGATCTGGCACAAAGGATCTTCAGAATGATAAGAAGGAATTTGCAAATGCATCAGACTGTTTAGAAACGTGGGATGACTCGGACAGCATAACGGCTATAAAATCTCAAAAAGATTTGGGACATGCTACAGAATGGTGGCATAACCATGTTGGGGAACGTAGCAGAAATTCAAAATTTTCCTATGAGTCACCAAGATCTATCTATGGAGAGACTAGCAATGAGGGGAAGGAGAGTGCATCTACATACCCTTGTAGATCGCTAAGCGGAAGCGTTCAAGAGAACGGGGTTGAAGGAGTCGTACTCGTCGTGATCCAAATCACCGGAGATCCAAGTGCCGAACGGACGGCACCTCCGCGTTCAACACACGTACAGCCCGGTGACGTCTCCCATGCCTTGATCCAGCAAGGAGAGAGGGAGAGGTTGAGGAAGACTCCGTCCAGCAGAAGCACAACGGCATGGTGGTGATGGAGGAGCGTGACAATCCTGCAGGGCTTCACCAAGCACCGCGGGAGAGGAGAAGGGAGAGAGGTAGGGCTGCGCCAGGGAGAGGTCAAAACTCATGTCTTAGGCAGCCCCTAGACCTCAACTATTTATAGGGGGAGGGGAGGGGGCTGCGCCCCCTCTAGGGTTCCCTCCCCAGGGGTGGCGGCAGCCCCCAGATCCCATCTGGGTGGCGGCCAGAAGGGGAGAGAGGGGGGGCGCACCTGGGGTGGGCCTTAGGGCCCATCTGCCCTAGGGTTTGCCCCCTCCCACTCTTCCCTGCGCCTTGGGCCTTTAGGGGGGGGGGTGCACCAGCCCACCTGGGGCCGGTCCCCTCCCACACTTGGCCCATGCAGCCCTCCGGGGATGGTGGCCCCACTTGGTGGACCCGCGGGACCCTCCCGGTGGTCCTGGTATGTTACCGATAAAACCCGAAATTTTCCCGGGGACCAAAACAGGACTTCCCATATATAAATCTTTACCTCCGGACCATTTTGGAACTCCTCGTGACATCCGGGATCTCATCCGGGACTCCTAACAACATTCGGTAACCACATGCAAACTTCCTTTATAACCCTAGCGTCATCGAACCTTAAGTGTGTAGACCCTACGGGTTCGGGAACCATGCAGACATGACCGAGACATTCTCCGGTCAATAACCAACAGCGGGATCTGGATACCCATGTTGGCTCCCACATGTTCCACGATGATCTCATCGGATGAACCACGATGTCAAGGACTCAATCAATCCCGTATACAATTCCCTTTGTCTAGCGGTATTGTACTTGCCCGAGATTCGATCGTCGGTATACCGATACCTTATTCAATCTCGTTACCGGCAAGTCTATTTACTCGTTCCATAACACATCATCCCGTGATCAACCCTTTGATCACATTGTGCACATTATGATGATGTCCTACCGAGTGGGCCCAGAGATACCTCTCCGTCACACGGAGTGACAAATCCCAGTCTCGATTCGTGCCAACCCAACAAACACTTTCGGAGATACCTGTAGTGCACCTTTATAGTCACCCAGTTACGTTGTGACGTTTGGTACACCCAAAGCATTCCTACGGTATCTGGGAGTTGCACAATCTCATGGTCTAAGGAAATGATACTTGACATTAGAAAAGCTTTAGCATACGAACTACAATCTTTGTGCTAGGCTTAGGATTGGGTCTTGTCCATCACATCATTCTTCTAATGACGTGATCCCATTATCAACGACATCCAATGTCCATGTTCAGGAAACCGTAACCATCTGTTGATCAACGAGCTAGTTAACTAGAGGCTTACTACGGACATGGTGTTGTCTATGTACCCACACATGTATCTGAGTTTCCTATCAATACAATTATAGCATGGGTAATAAATGATTATCATGAACAAGGAAATATAATAATAACTAAATTATGATTGCCTCTAGGGCATATTTCCAACAGTCTCCCACTTGCACTAGAGTCAATAATCTAGTTCACATCGCCATGTGATTAACACTCACACGTCACATCGCCATGTGACCAACATCCAAAGAGTTTACTAGTGTCATTAAACTAGTTCACATCATCATGTGATTAAGACTCAATGAATTCTGGGTTTTGATCATGTTTTGCTTGCAAGAGACGTTTTACTCAACGGGTCTGCAACATTCAGATCCGTATGTACTTCACAAATATCTAGGTCATATTGTAAATGCTGCTTCCACGCTCCACTTGGAGATATTCCAAATGGTTGCTCCACTATACGTATCCGGTTTGCTACTCAGAGTCATTTGTATAGGTGTTAAAGCTTGCATCGACGTAACCCTTTACATCGAACTCTTTATCACCTCCATAATCGAGAAACATGTCCTTATTTACTCCAAGGACAATTTTGACCGCTGTCAATGATCCATTCTTGGATCATTCTTGTACCCCTTGACTGACTCATGGCAAGGCACACTTCCGGTGCGGTACACAGCATAGCATACTATAGAGCCTACGTCTGAAACATAGGGGACGACCTTCGTCCTTTCTCTCTTTTCTGCCATGGTCGAGCTTTAAGTCTTGACTTCATACCTTACATCTCAGGCAAGAACTCCTTCTTTGACTGATCCATCTTGAACACCTTCAAGATCATGTCAAGGTATATGCTCATTTGAAAGTACCATTAAGCGGTTTTTGATCTATCCTCATAGATCTTGATGCTCAATGTTCAAGTAGCTTAAACCAGGTTTTCACTTGAAAAACACTTTTCAAATAACCCTATATGCTTTACAGAAAATTCTACATCATTTCTGATCAACAATATGTCAACAACATATACTCATCAGAAATTCTATAGTGCTCCCACTCACTTCTTTGGAAATAGAAGTTTCTCATAAACTTTGTATAAGCCCAAAATCTTTGATCATCTCATCAAAGCATACATTCCAACTCCGAGATGCTTACTCCAGTCCTTAGAAGGATCGCTGGAGCTAGCATACCTTTTAGCATCCTTAGGATCGACAAAACCTTTCTGATTGTATCACATACAACCTTTCCTTACGAAAACTGGTAAGGAAACTCGTTTTGACATCCATCTGCCAGATTTCATAAATGCAGCTAATGCTAACATGATTCCGACGGACTTAAGCATCGCTACGGATGAGAAAATCTCATCATAGTCAACTCCTTGAACTTGTGAAAAACTCTTCACCACAAGTCGAGCTTCATAGACAGTGACATTACCGTCCACGTCCGTCTTCTTCTTAAAGATCCATTTATCTCAATGGCTTGCCGATCATAGGGCAAGTCCACCAAAGTCCATGCTTTGTTCTGATACATGGATCCTATCTCAGATTTCATGGCTTCTAACCATTTATCAGAATTTGGGCCCACCATCGCTTCTCCATAGCTCGTAGGTTCATTGTTGTCTAGCAACATGACCTTCAAGACAGGATTACTGTACCACTCTGAAGTAGTACGCATCCTTGTCACCCTATGAGGTACGGTAGTGACTTGATCCAAAACTTCATGATCACTATCATAAGCTTCTACTTCAATTGGTGTAGGCGCCACAGGAACAACTTCCTGTGCCCTGCTACACACTTGTTGAAGTGACGGTTCAATAACCTCATCAAGTCTCCACCATCCTCCCACTCAATTTTCGAGACAAACCTTTCCTCGAGAAAGGACCCGTTTCTAGAAACAATCACTTTTGCTTCTAGATCTGAATTAGGAGGTATACCCGACTGTTTTTGGGTGTCCTATGAAGATGCATTTTATCCGCTTTGGGTTCGAGCTTATCAACCAGAAACTTTTTCACATAAGCGTCGCAGCCCCAAACTTTTAAGAAACGACAGCTTAGGTTTCTCTAAACCATAGTTTAAATGGTGTGGTCTCAACGGAGTTACGTGGTGCCCTATTAAAGTGAGTGCGATTGTCTCTAATGCCTAACCCATGAACGATGGTGGTAATTCAATAAGAGACATCATGGTACGCACCATATCCAATAGGGTGCAACTATGATGTTCGGACACACAATCACACTATGGTGTTCCAGGCGGTATTAATTGTGAAACAATTTCCACAATGTCTTAATTGCGTGCCAAAGCTCGTAACTCAGATACTCATCTCTATGATCATATCATAAACATTTTATCCTCTTGTCACAATGATCTTCAACTTCACTCTGAAATTACTTGAACCATTCAATAATTCAGACTTGTGTTTCATCAAGTAAATATACTCAACATCTACTTGAATCATCCGTGAAGTAAGAACATAACGATATCCACTGCGTGCCTGAGCACTCATTGGACTGCACACATCAAAACGTATTACTTCCAACAAGTTGCTTTCTCGTTCCATTTTACTGAAAATGAGGCTTTCAGTCATCTTGCCCATGTGGTATGATTTGCATGTCTCAAGTGATTCAGAATCAAGAGAGTCCAAACGATCCATCTGCATGGAGTTTCTTCATGCGTATACACCAATAGACATGGTTCGCATGTCTCAAACTTTTCAAAAACGAGTGAGTCCAAAGATCCATCAACATGGAGCTTCTTCATGCGTTTTATACCAATATGACCTATATGGCAGTGCCACAAGTAAGTGGTACTATCATTACTATCTTATACCTTTTGGCATGAAAATGTGTATCACTACGATCGAGATTCAATAAACCATCCCTTTAGGTGCAAGACCATTGAAGGTATTATTCAAATAAATAGAGTAACCATTATTCTCCTTAAATGAATAACCGTATTGCGATAGACATAATCCAATCATGTCTATGCTCAACGCAAACACCAAATGACAATTATTCAGGTTTAATACTAATCTTGATGGTAGAGGGAGCGTGTGATGTTTGATCACATCAAACTTGGAAACACTTCCAACATATATCGTTAGCTCACCTTTAGCTAGTCCCCGTTTATTCCGTAGCTCTTTTATTTCGAGTTACTAACACTTAGCAACCGAACCGGTATCTTAATACCCTGGTGCTACTAGGAGTACTAGTAAAGTACACATTAACATAATGTATATCCAATATACTTCTATCGACCTTGCCAGCCTTCTCATCTACCAAGTATCTAGGGTAATTCCGCTCTAGTGACTGTTCCCCTTATCACAGAAGCACTTAGTTTCGGGTTTGGGTTCAAACTTGGGTTTCTTCACTAGAGCAGCAGCTGATTTGCCGTTTCATGAAGTATCCCTTCTTGCCCTTGCCCTTCTTGAAACTAGTGGTTTCACCAACTATCAACAATTGATGCTCCTTCTTGATTTCTACTTTCGCGGTGTCAAACATCGCGAATACCTCAGGGATCATCATATCAATCCCTGATATGTTATAGTTCATCACGAAGCTCTAGCAGCTTGGTGGCAATGACTTTGGAGAAACATCACTATCTCATCTGGAAGATCAATTCCCACTCGATTCAAGTGATTGTTGCACTCAGACAATCTGAGCACAAGCTCAACGATTGAGCTTTTCTCCCTTAGTTTGCAGGCCAAGAAAATCGTCGAAGGTCTTATACCTCTTGACGTGGGCACGAGCCTGAAATCCCAATTTTAGCCCTCGAAACATCTCATATGTTCCGCGACATTTCGAAAACGTCTTTGATGCCTCTACTCTAAACCATTTTAACTGAACTATCACGTAGTTATCAAAACGTGTATGTCCGATGTTCGCAACATCCACAGACGATGTTTGGGGTTCAGTACACTGAGCGGTGCATTAAGGACATAAGCTTTCTACTCTCCGCATAATCGCTACTGTCAACTTTCAACTATATTTTCTCTAGGAACATATCTAAATAGTGGAACTAAAGTGCGAGATTACGACATAATTTGCAAAGTTCTTTTGACTATGTTCAGGATAATTAAGTTCATCTTATGAGCTCCCACTCAGATAGACATCCCTCTAGTCATCTAAGTGATTACATGATCCGAATCAACTAGGCCGTGTCCGATCATCACGTGAGACGGACTAGTCATCATCGGTGAACATCTTCATGTTGATCGTATCCTCCATACGACTCATGCTCGACCTTTTGGTCTCTTGTGTTCCGAGGCCATGTCTGTACATGCTAGGCTCGTCAAGTTAACCTAAGTGTTTCGCGTGTGTAAATCTGGCTTACACCCGTTGTATGTGAACGTAAGAATCTATCACACCCGATTATCACGTGGTGCTTCGAAACGACGAACTTTTGCAATGGTGCACAGTTAGGGGGAACACTTTCTTGAAATTTTAATGAGGGATCATCTTATTTACTACCGTCGTTCTAAGCAAATAAGATGTATAAACATGATAAACATCACATGCAATCAAAAGTGACATGATATGGCCAATATCATTTTGCTCCTTTTGATCTCCATCTTCGGGGCTCCATGATCATCATCGTCACCGGCATGACACCATGATCTCCATCATCATGATCTCCATCATCATGATCTCCATCATCGTGTCTCCATGAAGTTGTCTCGCCAACTTATTACTTCTACTACTATGGCTACCGGTTAGCAATAAAGTAAAGTAATTACATGGTGTTTGTTCAATGACACGCAGGTCATACAATAAATAAAGACAACTCCTATGGCTCCTGCCGGTTGTCATACTTATCGACATGCAAGTCGTGATTCCTATTACAAGAACATGATCAATCTCATACATCACATATCATTCATCACATTCTTCTTGGCCATATCACATCACATAGCATACCCTGCAAAAACAAGTTAGACGTCCTCTAATTGTTGTTTGCATGTTTTACGTGGCTGCTATGGGTTTCTAGCAAGAACGTTTCTTACCTACGCAAAAACCACAACGTGATATGTCAATTGCTATTTACCCTTCATAAGGACCCTTTTCATCGAATCCGATCTGACTTAAGTGGGAGAGACTGGCACCTGCTAGCCACCTTATGCAACAAGTGCATGTCAGTCGGTGGAACCTGTCTCACGTAAGAGTACGTGTAAGGTCGGTCCGGGCCGCTTCATCCCACGATGCCGCCAAATCAAGATTGGACTAGTAACGGTAAGCATATTGAACAACATCAACGCCCACAACTACTTTGTGTTCTACTCATGTAAAGAATTTAAGCAATAGACCTAGCTCATGATGCCACTGTTGGGGAATGTAGCAGAAATTCAAAATTTTCCTACGAGTCACCAAGATCTATCTATGGAGAGACTAGCAACGAGGGGAAGGAGAGTGCATCTACATACCCTTGTAGATCTCTAAGCGGAAGCATTCAAGAGAACGGGGTTGAAGGAGTCGTACTCGTCGTGATCCAAATCACCGGAGATCCTAGTGCCGAACGGACGGCACCTCCGCATTTAACACATGTACAACCCGGTGACGTCTCCCATGCCTTGATCCAGCAAGGAGAGAGGGAGAGGTTGAGGAAGACTCCATCCAGCAGCAGCACAACGGCGTGGTGGTGATGGAGGAGCGTGGCAATCCTGCAGGGCTTCGCCAAGCACCGCGGGAGAGGAGAAGGGAGAGAGGTAGGGCTGCGCCAGGGAGAGGTCAAAACTCATGGCTTAGGCAACCCCTAGACCTCAACTATTTATAGGGGGAGGGGAGGGGGATGCGCCCCCTCTAGGGTTCCCTCCCCAGGGGTGGCGGCAGCCCCCAGATCCCATCTAGGTGGCGGCCAGAAGGGGAGAGTGGGGGGGGCGGACCTGGGGTGGGCCTTAGGGCCCATCTGCCCTAGGGTTTGCCCCCTCCCACTCTTCCCTGCGCCTTGGGCCTTGTGGGGGGTGCACCAGCCCACCTGGGGCTGGTCCCCTCCCACACTTGGCCCATGCAGCCCTCCGGGGATGGTGGCCCCACTTGGTGGACACGCGGGACCCTCCCGGTGGTCCCGGTACGTTACCGATAAAACACGAAACTTTTCCGGTGACCAAAACAGGACTTCCCATATATAAATCTTTACCTCTGGACCATTCTGGAACTCCTCGTGACATCCGTGATATCATCCAGGACTCCGAACAACATTCGGTAACCACATACAAACTTCCTTTATAACCCTAGCATCATCGAACCTTAAGTGTGTAGACCCTACGGGTTCGGGAACCATGCAGACATGACCGAGATATTCTCCAGTCAATAACCAACAGCGGGATCTGGTTACCCATGTTGGCTCCCACATGTTCCACGATGATCTCATCGGATGAACCACGATGTCAAGGACTCAATCAATCCCGTATACAATTCCCTTTGTCTAACGGTATTGTACTTGCCCGAGATTCGATCGTCGGTATACCGATACCTTGTTCAATCTCATTACCAGCAAGTCTCTTTACTCGTTCCATAACACATCATCCGGTGATCAACCCTTTGATCACATTGTGCACATTATGATGATGTCCTACCAAGTGGGCCCAGAGATACCTCTCCGTCACACGGAGTGACAAATCCCAGTCTCAATTCGTGCCAACCCAACAAACACTTTCGGAGATACCTGTAGTGCACCTTTATAGTCACCCAGTTACGTTGTGACGTTTGGTACACCCAAAGCATTCCTACGGTATCCGGGAGTTGCACAATCTCATGGTCTAAGGAAATGATACTTGACATTAGAAAAGCTTTAGCATACGAACTACGATCTTTGTGCTAGGCTTAGGATTGGGTCTTGTCCATCACATCATTCTTCTAATGACGTGATCCTGTTATCAACGACATCCAATGTCCATGGTCAGGAAACCGTAACCATCTGTTGATCAATGAGCTAGTTAACTAGAGGCTTACTAGGGACATGGTGTTGTCTATGTACCCACACATGTATCTAAGTTTCCTATCAATACAATTATAGCATGGGTAATAAACGATTATCATGAACAAGGAAATATAATAATAACTAATTTATTATTGCCTCTAGGGCATATTTCCAACAAACCACTCGATCATCATAATATCAAGGTTCTGAGATCAATAGTGAATACATGGAGATAGTAGGAACTGAACTGAGGCTTAAATCAAACAATCTTATAAGTCTATAGATTAGTATCACGTGATACTGATAGAAAGAAGAGAAAGCCTAGTTCCTTAACCCCGTAGGAAAGATAAGATGACTCAGATCAGGAGGGCATAAGGTATAAGGAGTAAAAAGAGCCTTATGTTCCATCCCACAATCAATTCCCCTACATATAACTAAAGCATTTCTAGACTCAACTTCGACCAGTTTGGCTTGGTAATCCTACAGGCAGTCAAGCTCTGATACCAAAGCTGTCAGGACCTCAACTCAATAACACACCGATCTTGCATGTAACACCTCATATCACTTTGCGGCCTCACGCACGGTATTCCCACGGGTGTCGCCTTACCAGGCCCGGGACCGTTTGCGCCTTTTGGCTCATGTATATGATAGTGTCGCTAGCATCCATATGACAAAGAACCCGGGCTGACATGGCTAGTCGTAAACCCAAAGTGGCACTAACTTACAGGGACAGGCATACATGGCCCAACAACGAATGTGTCGGTCATCAGCGAGTGAATCCGGGCTGTAGCAACTGGGCTAGCAGGACTCCGGTAAACCGGGCTGTAGCAGGCTAACAGGACTCCGGTAGACACCGCGTGACATTACCCGAAGGGACAGACACAGGAATGAAGAAGGACACATGCCGGCCGGCCTAAGTGTTCCGGAGCAGTAGCAAGCTACCAGGGCTCAGTGGAAGCACTAGGAGACATTTCCCGGTAAGAGAGGCTACCAAGGATAAACAACTAGATAGTCAGATCCCACACATACCAAGCATTTCAATTACGTACACACAATATGCTCGATATGTGCAAATACAACATGGCATCACAACATGACTCTACAACTCAAGTATTTATTCAATAGGCTCCGAGGAGCGAGATATTACAAACATGGGTCTCATGACCCAGCATTCAGAGCATACAAGTCAAAGCACATGCGGAAGCTTAACATGTATGAGTACAGACAACTACAAATGAAAAAGGCTGAGAAGTCTGACTAACTACCAGATCCTGCCGAGGGCACAAGATCGTAGCTGACGTGACAAGCTAAACGTCGAAGTTGACGCTGGACTACTAGTGAGACTGACGTCTCTCTGCAAAATATAAAATAGGCTAACATGAGTACAAATGTACCTAGCAAGACTTACATCAGAACTATCTACATATGCATCATTATCAACAAAGGGGATGGTGGGTTTTAACTGCAGCAAGCCAGCTTTGACTTGGTGGCTATCCTGAACTATGACTGCAAGTAAGTCTTTTGAGGTGGCGCACACGAGTCCACATATTCACCACATCAATACACCACTATGGATCCCCTCCCATCTCCCTATGAGAATGCCATCCATAGCACTCACGCTTATCTTGCGCATTTTAGAGTATCCACTTTCACTTGTCTATGAACTGTACAGGCAACCCAGAAGCCCTTTACCGTGGACACGGCTATTTGAATAGATGATGTTAACCCTGCAGCGGTGTACTTCTTCATACATGTTTCCACCACTTAGCGTCTGCACATGACATGTGCTCGGCAGACTTCAAGTGAAAGCCGACGTGGGTGTAGACCACGACCTACCTAAACACTCAAGTCTCTAGCCCAGGTTTATCGCCTATTCAGGTTCCATCCGCAGGGAGTCCGGCCGAGGTTTCCACATACAACCCCGAACGATGTGTATAGGGTTCCATGACACCAAACGGGCGCCCGGTATACCCGACCACGTGCCTACCGCATCACAGCCCACCCCTCCTATCAGCACTGCGCACGGCCTCCAGCATACTACAAACACCAGAAACTACTTGCAACTCCTGGACAGAGGACAAGGGTGATTAAGAAGTCGATCGGGGTCATATTTTAGGGCCCAATGCATGGTAGTAGTTGTTTCATGGATCACAAACACATAACTCAGTTCCTGAGGACGGCTTCAATGAGACAACCCACCATGTACTCCTACATGGCCTCTCACCGCTACCTTTACCAAATCGTGTTCACACACTTAGCTCACACACAGTAGGACATGTTCACACACCTCTAATTCACCCCCGATGATCAGACCTGACTCAACTCTAAGTAGTATCAGGCATGACAAACAAGCATGAATGAGTAGGCAGAACAGGGCTCAAACAACTCCTACTCATGCTAGTGGGTTTCATTTATTTACTGTGGCAATGACAGGTCATGCAGAGGATAAAGGGGTTCAGCTACCGCAGCAAGTAACAGATGAATCATTGTTGTCCTAATGCAGTAAAAGAGAGCAGGAGCAAGAGAGTGGGATTGTATCGGAATGAACAAGGGGGTTTTGCTTGCCTGGCACTTCCGAATATAATATAGCTCTTCATTAGTGTCATCAATCACGATGTCGGAACATAGTCTACCGATAGGGGACAAATACCGGCAACAGAGAAGGAAACACAATCAATGCAATGCATAATATGATGCATGCTCATGACATGGCAATATGAGTGTGTTGGCCTAATGCAACTACAACCAGATGGATTTGGGTCATATTGAACCAAAGGTTCAACCCCAAATTCAAATTATGAATTCAAATAGTGCCTTATCTTGTTTTGATATGAGCAGCAGGTTTACATTGCTTAAACATGCATGAAACCAGTGCATATGGATAGATTGGATTTTTCTGATCATTTTTCATATATAAATTATTTCATTTGGAGTTACGATTGAATTTATATGATTTTCAGAAGTTTTGGATATTTTCTGGAATAAATAAATCATTTTGGATTTATTTAAAACTCCAAAAAATATTTACTGCGTCAGCATGACGACTGCAAGATGTCAGCAGGTCAACAGCGCCAGCCAGGTCAAACCTGACGGCTGGGACCCACGGGTCAGTGTAACAGGGCTGGCTTGGGTGGATGACAGGTGGGACCAGGTCAACGCTGACTGGGCAGGTCAGCCCTGACAGTCGGTGCCCACTTTACTTAATCTAATCCTAAACAGAAATAAATCTTATACTTAATTATTGTGGTGGGGTCCATTGTCAGTGTCTGTGGGTGGTTTAATTGACGGTGATTAGCGCTAAATACGCGGCCATGTCGGTACGCCGGAATTTGGCCGGCGGCGACTTCAAGCCGCGGCGGAGGCGCACTGCAGTGGCTCGGGTTTTGCCCACGGTCGACCAAATCGACCATGGTTTGGTCCTATGCGTAGCTGGGGCTCGCGCGCATCCAGCAGGGTAAGCGAGAAGACCTGGGGTGGCCGGAGGCGACAGCAACCACGAAGACGCCGGCGGCTGGAGTTCGGGCGGCGAGCATTTTGGCGTTGTAGTGCACTAGGGGAGGCGCTAGTGTGTTCGGCGTGCTCCTGGTGAGGTGTGGAGCACGGTGCCGTGCTTGGAAGGGAGCTACGGTGGCCCTGGCCTCATCCGCGTCATCGCCGGCAGCGAGGAGCTCACGACCCCGGTGAAAAGGGCGGCTAGAGTGCGGGAACGAGCGCGAGGAGGAGGGGGAATGGTGGCGGAGCTCACATCGATCTCAACGGAGGACTCAGTGGCTCGGGGAGGGGTCGGAGCAAGCGGGGCGGCGAGGGGGATCTCCGGCGGCTGACGGCATGGATGAGGATGATGGCGTCGCTTCGGGCATCCCGCGAGCGCGTGCTTCGTCTTGGGGCTCCGTGGCATCGAGGCGGAGCCTCTGGGCAGCACGGAGAGGCGAGGGAGAGGCGATGGCCATGGTGGTTTTCATCGGCGGCGGCGACAATGCTCGGTGGTTGCGTGCGAGAGAGCCAGAGGAGGAAAGGAGCTCGGGGAGAGAGTGAGAGGGCCTGGGGGGTGCGTGGCCGTCTCTATGGCGCTAGAAGGCCCTCGAGGGCATGAGGCAGGCAGGAAGGAGGCCACGGCGTCGCCAGCGCTCGCCACCGAGCTGCTTTGGGGCGAGGGGAGGAAGACGACAGGAGGAGGTGGGCTGGGCTGGCCGACTGGGCCGGCCAGGTGGGCTGCGGTAAGTCAGGTGAGGTTTTCTTTCTCTCTCTTTCTTTTTTTGTTCCAGTTTTCTATTTTGTCATTTGTTTTGCTAATAAAATACCAACCAAAACACTTTGGTTAATTCTGTAAATTTTTGTGAGGAATATTTGAATTATTCTCAAACCACACAACAAATTTCAGAATATTTGGAGCAACCAATATTTAATGGCAAGTTTTAAACTCCAACTCAAATACCATAATGATTTAATTCAATGACCAAAATGTCCTGGAAAAATATGCATTATCTCTGGTAGAGGCTTTCACCTTTTCCCATAAATCATGAACATTTTATAAGGATATTTGAGTTCATTGATAATATTTTGGTTGAACCTATTTGAGTTCTTCTGGTGTTAGGGTTTTACCATCCCCATTTCAGCTTTAATTGAAAAATAACATGATGCAAGATGATCACTAATGCAACTAATTACAACCAACATTCTAGGGCTATGACACTTAGTGTCTAATCACCCCCCTCTAGACACCTCTTCTTGATCCTTTCACATAGGCCCCACCTATCAGGAAGGATGGGCACGTACACAAACAGGTCCGACTCCTCAGTCTACCCGCATAGCCTTTTCGTTTAGTCTACCTAGTCGTCTAATCAACTGCCTGCACGCCACTTCTCCCATTTACTTCTCCATCGGGAACTGATTTTCCTCGGCTTCTTCACCTCCCCTTCGTCTTCATTTGCATCCAAACCCTACCGTGTTCACATTGTTTTAACCTCTTTAAATAATCATCTACTACTTCAGTTAGACTAGCCATCTAATCCTAATTCTCCAAACCATAGCCCTCCATTCCAGCGGTTCCAAATGGCGAAAGTGATCGAGATGAAGGTTTTTAGCATCCAACATGTCCTCGTCGAAAGCTCGATGAGCATAGTTGCCACCGTCACCGTCCACCCAAGGGTTGTTCGGCAGTGGATCAACAATGTATCCAACTCCCTCGAAAAGGTAGAGACGAGGGTCATCGGTCTCGACACAGAGTACACGAAGCGTGCCCCTGGGAAGATCCAACGCGCCGCCGTCCTTCAACTGTGCCTCGAAGATGATGTTTTGGTGTACCACATCATACATTCACCCTCCATACCAGGTGAGCTTCATGATTTCTTGTCTCGGGAGGACGTATACTTCTATGGGGAAGCCATTGAAGGGGCCGTACTGAAGGAAATATGCCCTAGAGGCAATAATAAAGTTATTATTTATTTCCTTATTTCATGATAAATGTTTATTATTCATGTTAGAATTGTATTAACTGGAAACATAATACATGTGTGAATACATAGACAAACAGAGTGTCACTAGTATGCCTTTACTTGACTAGCTCGTTGATCAAAGATGGTTATGTTTCCTGACCATAGACATGTGTTGTCATTTGATTAACGAGATCACATCATTAGGAGAATGATGTGATTTACTTGACCCATTCCATTAGCCTAACACTTGATCGTTTAGTATGTTGCTATTGCTTTCTTCATGACTTATACAAAGTTCCTACAACTATGAGATTATGCAACTCCCATTTACCGGAGGAACACTTTGTGTGCTACCAAATATCACAACGTAACTGGGTGATTATAAAGGAGCTCTACAGGTGCCTCCAAAGGTACATGTTGAGTTGGCGTATTTCGAGATTAGGTTTTGTCACTCCGATTGTCGGAGAGGTATCTCTGGGCCCTCTAAGTAATGCACATCACTATAAGCCTTGCAAGCAATGTAGCTAATGAGTTAGTTATGGAATGATGCATTACGTAACGAGTAAAGAGACTTGCCGGTAACGAGATTGAACTAGGTATTGGATACCGACGATCGAATCTCGGGCAAGTAACATACTGATGATAAAGGGAACAACGTATATTGTTATGCGGTTTGACCGATGAAGATCTTCGTAGAATATGTAGGAGCCAATATGAGCATCCAGGTTCTGCTATATGTTATTGACCAGGAACAGTTCTAGGTCATGTCGACATAGTTCTCGAACCCGTAGGGTCTGCATGCTTAACGTTACAATGACAGTTTTATTACGAGTTTATAAGTTTTGATGTACCGAAGGTTGTTCGGAGTCCCGGATGTGATCACGGACATGACGAGGAGTCTCGAAATGGCCGAGACATAAAGATTGATATATTGGAAGCCTATATTTGGATATCGGAAACGTTCTGGGTGAAATCGGGATTTTACCGGAGTACCGGGGGGTTACCGGAACACCCCCGGGGATTAATGGGCCTACATGGGCCATGAGGGAGAAGAGGAGGGCCGGCCAGGGCAGGCCGCACGCCCCCTCCCCCCTAGTCCGAATAGGACAAGGAAGGGGGGGGCGCCAACCTTTCTTCTTTCCCCTCCGCCCTTTCCTTCTCCACCAAGGCAAGAGGAGGTAGTCCTACTCCCAGTGGGAGTAGGACTCCTCCAGGCGCACCCCTAGGGGGCCGGCCGCACCTCCCCCCTCCCTCGTTTATATACGGGGGCAGGGGGCACCTCTAGACACACAAGTTGATCTTCGTGATCGTTCCTTAGTCGTGTGCAGTGTCCCCCTCCACCATATTCCACCACGGTCATATCGTAGCAGTGCTTAGGCAAAGTCCTGTGTCGGTAGAACATCATCATCATCACCACACCGTCGTGCTGACGGAACTCATCCCCGACACCCGGCTGGATCGGAGTCCGGGTATCGTCATCGAGCTGAACGTGTGCTAAACTCGGAGGTGCCATATGTTCGGTACTTGGATCGGTCGGATCGTGAAGACGTACGACCACATCAACCGCGTTGTCATAACGCTTCCGCTTTCGGTCTACGAGGGTATGTGGACATACTCTCCCCTCTCGTTGCTATGCATCACCTTGATCTTGCGTGTGCGTAGGATATTTTTTGAAATTACTACGTTCCCCAACAGTGGCATCCGAGCCTGGTTTTATGCGTAGATGTCATATGCACGAGTAGAACACAAGTGAGTTGTGGGCGATATAAGTCATACTGCTTACCAGCATGTCATACTTTGGTCCGGCGGTATTGTTGGATGAAGCGGCCCGGGCCGACATTACGCGTACGCTTACGCGAGACTGGGTTTACCGCCGTGCTTTGCACACAGGTGACTAGCGGGTGTCTGTTTCTCCAACTTTAGTTGAACCGAGTGTGGCTACGCCCCGTCCTTGCGAAGGTTAAAACAACACTAACTTGACAAACTATCGTTGTGGTTTTGATGCGTAGGTAAGAACGATTCTTGCTCAGCCCGTAGCAGCCACGTAAAATTTGCAACAACAAAGTAGAGGACGTCTAACTTGTTTTTGCAGGGCATGTTGTGATGTGATATGGTCAAGACGTGATGCTATATTTTATTGTATGAGATGATCATGTTTTGTAACCGAAGTTATCAGCAACTGGCAGGAGCCATATGGTTGTCGCTTTATTGTATGAAATGCAAACGCCCTGTAATTGCTTTACTTTATCACTAAGCGGTAGCGATAGTCGTAGAAGCAATAGACGGCATAAACGACAACGATGCTACGATGGAGATCAAGGTGTCGCGCAGGTGACGATGGTGATCACGATGGTGATTCGGAGATGGAGATCACAAGCACACGATGATGACGGCCATATCATATCACTTATATTGATTGCATGTGATGTTTATCCTTTATGCATCTTATCTTGCTTTGATTGACGGTAGCATTTTAAGATGATCTCTCACTAAAATTATCAAGAAATGTTCTCCCTGAGTATGCACCGTTGCAAAAGTTCTTCGTGCTGAGACACCATGTGATGATCGGGTGTGATAGGCTCTACGTTCGAATACAACGGGTGCAAAACAGTTGCACACGCGGAATACTCAGGTTAAACTTGACGAGACTAGCATATACAGATATGGCCTCAGAACACGGAGACCGAAAGGTCGAGCGTGAATTATATAGTAGATATGATCAACATAGTGATGTTCACCATTGAAAACTACTCCATCTCACATGATGATCGAACATGGTTTAGTTGATTTGGATCACGTGATCACTTAGATGACTAGAGAGATGTCTGTCTAAGTGGGAGTTCTTAAGTAATATGATTAATTGAACTTAAATTTATCATGAACTTAGTGCTGGTAGTATTTTGCAAATTATGTTGTAGATCAATAGCTCGCGTTGTTGCTTTCATATGTTTATTTTGATATGTTCCTAGAGAAAATTGTGTTGAAAGATGTTAGTAGCAATGATGCAAATTGCATCCGTGATCTGAGGTTTATCCTCATTGCTGCACAGAAGAATTATGTCCTTGATGCACCGCTAGGTGACAGACCTATTGCAGGAGCAAACGCAGACGTTATGAACGTTTGGCTAGCTCAATATGATGACTACTTGATAGTTTAATGCACCATGCTTAACGGCGTAGAATCGGGACTTCAAAGACATTTTGAACATCATGGACCATATGAGATGTTCCAGGAATTGAAGTTAATATTTCTAGCAAATACTCGAGTTGAGAGATATGAAGTATCCAACAAGTTCTATAGCTAAAAGATGGAGGAGAATCGCTCAACTAGTGAGCATGTGCTCAGATTGTCTGGGTACTTCAATCGCTTGAATCAAGTGGGAGTTAATCTTCCAGATAAGATAGTGATTGACAAAATTCTCTAGTCACCATCACTAAGTTACTAGAACTTCGTGATGAACTATAGTATGCAAGGGATGACGAAAACGATTCCCGAGCTCTTCGTGATGTTGAAATCGACGAAGGTAGAAATCAAGAAAGAGCATCAAGCGTTGATGATTGACAAGACCACTAGTTTCAAGAAAAGGGAAAAGGGAAAGAAAGGGAAGCTTCAAGTAGAATGGCAAACAAGTTGTCACTCTCGTGAAGAAGACCAAGGCTGGACCAAAGCCTGAAACTGAGTGCTTACACTGCAAAGGAAATGGTCACTGGAAGCGGAAATGCCCTGAATATTTGGTGGATAAGAAGGATGGCAGAGTGAACAAGGGTATATTTGATATACAGGTTATTGATGTGTGCCTTACTACTGTTTATAGTAGCCCCTGAGTATTTGATACTTGTTCGGCTACTAAGATTAGTAACTCGAAACAGGAGTTACAGAATAAACAAAGACTAGTTGAAGGGGAAGTGATGATGAGTGTTGGAAGTAGTTCCAAGATTAATATGATCATCATCGCACACTCCCTATACTTTCGGGATTAGTGTTAAACCTAAATAAATGTTATTTGGCGTTTGCGTTGAGCATGAATATGATTTGATCATGTTTATTGCAATACATTTATTCATTTAAAATCAGAGAATAATTGTTGTTCTATTTACATGAATAAAACCTTCAATGGTCATACACCCAATGAAAATAGTTTGTTGGTTCTCAATAGTAGTGATACACATATTCATAATGTTGAAGCCAAAAGATGCAGAGTTGATAATGATAGTGCAACTTATTTATGGCACTGCCGTTTAGGTCATATCGGTGTAAAGCGCATGAAGAAACTCCATACTGATGGACTTTTAGAATCACTTGATTATGAATCACTTGGTACTTGCGAACTATGCCTCATGGGCAAGATGACTAAAACGCCGTTCTCCGGAACTTTGGAGCGAGCAACTGATTTGTTGGAAATTATACATGCTGATGTATGTGGTCCAATGAATATTGAGGCTTGCGGCGGGTATCGTTATTTTCTCACCTTCATAGATGATTTGAGCAAATATGGGTATATCTACTTGATGAAACACAAGTCTGAAACATTTGAAAAGTCCAAAGAATTTCCGAGTGAAGTGGAAAATCATCGTAACAAGAAAATAAAGTTTCTGCGATCAGATCACGGAGACGAGTATTTGAGTTACGAGTTTGGTCTTCAATTAAAACAATGTGGAATAGTTTCACAAATTCATCCCACCTGGAACACCATAGCGTAATGGTGTGTCCGAACATCGTAACCACACTTTATTAGATATAGTGCGATCTATGATGTCTCTTACCGATTTACCATTATCATTTTGGGGTTATGCATTAAAGACAGCTGCATTCACTTTAAATAGGGCACCATCAAAATCCGTTGAGACGACGCCTTATGAACTGTGGTTTGGCAAGAAACCAAAGTTGTCGGTTTTTTAAAAGTTTGGTGCTGCGATGCTTATGTGAAAAAGTTTCTACCTGATAAGCTCGAACCCAAATCGGAGAAGTGCGTCTTCATAGAGTACCCAAAGGAAACTGTTGGGTACACCTTCTATCACAGATCCGAAGGCAAAACATTCGTTGCTAAGAATGGATCCTTCCTAGAGAAGGAGTTTCTCTCGAAAGAAGTGAGTGGGAGGAAAGTAGAGCTTGATAAGGTAATTTGTACCTTCTCCCGAATTGGAAAGTAGTTCATCACAGAAATCAGTTCCAGTGATTCCTACACCAATTAGTGAGGAAGCTAATGATGATGATCATGGAACTTCAGATCAAGTTACTACAAAACCTCATAGGTACAGTCCACACCAGAGTGGTACGATAATCCTGTTCTGGAAGTCATGTTACTAGACCATGATGAACCTACGAACTATGAGGAAGCGATGATGAGCCCAGATTCCGCGAAATGGCTTAAGGCCATGAAATCTGAGATGGGATCCATGTATGAGAACAAAGTGTGGACTTTGGTTGTCTTGCCCGATGATCAGCAAGCCATAGAAAATAAATGGATCTTCAAGAGGAAGACGGACACTGATAGTAGTGTTACTATCTACAAAGCTCGACTTGTTGCGAAAGGTTTTCGACAAGTTCAAAGTGTTGAATATGATGAGATTTTCTCACTCGTAACGATGCTTAAGTCTGCCCGAATCATGTTAGCAATTGCCACATTTTATGAAATTTGGCAAATGGATATCAAAACTGTGTTCCTGAATGGATTTCTAGAAGAAGAGTTGTATATGATGCAACCAGAAGGTTTTGTTGATCCGAAAGGTGCTAACAAAATGTGCAAGCTCCAGCGATCCATCAATGGATTGGTGCAAGCATCTCGGAGTTGGAATATACGCTTTGATGAGTTGATCAAAGCATATGGTTTTATACAGACTTTTGGAAAGGCCTGTATTTACAAGAAAGTAAGTGGGAGCACTACAACCTTTCTGATAAGTATATGTGAATAACATATTGTTGATCGGAAATGATGTAAAAATTTTCTGGAAAGCATAAAGAAGTGTTTGAAAGGAGTTTTTCAAAGAAAGACCTCGGTGAAGCTGCTTACACATTGAGTATCAAGATCTATATAGATAGATCAAGACGCTTGATAAGATTTTTCAATGAGTACATACCTTGACAAGATTTTGAAGTAGTTCGAAATGGAACAGTCAAAGAAAGAGTTCTTGCCTGTGATACAAAGGTGTGATGTTGAGTAACACTCAAAACCAGACCATGGCAGAAAATAGAAAGAGAATGAAAAGTCATTCCCAACGCCTCAGTCATAGGTTCTATAAAGTATGCTATGCTGTGTACCAGACCTATTGTATACCTTGCTCTGAGTTTGGCAAAGGAATACAATTTTTATCTAAGAGTAGATCACTGGACAACGGTCAAGAATATCCTTAGTGAGGACTAAGGAGATGTTTCTCGATTATGGAGGTGATAAAAGAGTTCGTCGTAAAGAGTTAAATAGATGCAAGCTTTTACACCGATCCAGATGACTCTAAGTCTCAATCTGGATACATATTACAAAGTGGGAGCAATTAGCTAGAGTAGCTCCGTGCAGAACATTGTAGACATAGAATATTTGCAAAATACATACGACTCTTAATATGACAGACTCGTTGACTAAACTTCTCTCATGAGCAAAACATGATCATACCTTAGTACTCTTTGGGTGTTAATCACATAGCGATGTGAACTAGATTATTGACTCTAGTAAACCCTTTGGGTGTTGATCACATGACGATGTGAACTATGGATGTTAATCACATGCAGATGTGAATATTAGTGTTAAATCACATGGTGATGTGAACTAGATTATTTACTCTAGTGCAAGTGGGAGACTGAAGGAAATATGCCCTAGAGGCAATAATAAAGTTATTATTTATTTCCTTATTTCATGATCAATGTTTATTATTCATGCTAGAATTGTATTAACTGGAAACATAATACATGTCTGAATACATAGACAAACAGAGGGTCACTAGTATGCCTCTACTTGACTAGCTCGTTGATCAAAGATGGTTATGTTTCCTGACCATAGACATGTGTTGTCATTTGATTAACGAGATCACATCATTAGGAGAATGATGTGATTGACTTGACCCATTCCGTTAGCCTAGCACTTGATCGTTTAGTATGTTGCTATTGCTTTCTTCATGACTTATACAAAGTTCCTACAACTATGAGATTATGCAACTCTCGTTTACCAGAGGAACACTTTGTGTGCTACCAAACGTCACAACGTAACTGGGTGATTATAAAGGAGCTCTACAGGTGTCTCCAAAGGTACATGTTGAGTTGGCGTATTTCGAGATTAGGTTTTGTCACTCCGATTCTCGGCGAGGTATCTCTGGGCCCTCTCGGTAATGCACATCGCTATAAGCCTTGCAAGCAATGTAGCTATTGAGTTAGTTATGGAATGATGCATTACGTAACGAGTAAAGAGACTTGCCAGTAACGAGATTGAACTAGGTATTGGATACCGACGATCGAATCTCGGGCAAGTAACATACCGATGACAAAGGGAACAACGTATGTTGTTATGCGGTTTGACCGATAAAGATCTTCATAGAATATGTAGGAGCCAATATGAGCATCCAGGTTCTGCTATTGGTTATTGACCGGGAACAGTTCTAGGTCATGTCGACATAGTTCTCGAACCCGTAGGGTCCCCACGCTTAACGTTACGATGACAATTTTATTATGAGTTTATAAGTTTTGATGTACCGAAGGTTGTTCAGAGTCCCGGATGTGATCACGGACATGACGAGGAGTCTCGAAATGGTTGAGACATAAAGATTGATATATTGGAAGCCTATATTTGGATATCGGAAACGTTCTGGGTGAAATCGGGATTTTACCGGAGTACCGGGGGGGTTACCGGAACCCCCCGGGGGTTAATGGGCCTACATGGGCCATGAGGGAGAAGAGGAGGGCCGGCCAGGGCAGGCCGCGCCCCCCTCCCCCTAGTCCGAATAGGACAAGGAAGGGGGGGGGGCCTTTCCTCTTTCCTCTCCCCCCTTTCCTTCTCCACCAAGGCAAGAGGAGGGAGTCCTACTCCCGGTGGGAGTAGGACTCCTCCAGGCGCACCCCTAGGGGGCCGGCCGCACCTCCCCCCTCCCTCCTTTATATACGGGGGCAGGGGGCACCTCTAGACACACAATTTGATCTTCGTGATCGTTCCTTAGCCGTGTGCGGTGCCCCCCTCCACCATATTCCACCTCGGTCATATCATAGCGGTGCTTAGGCGAAGCCCTGCGTCGGTAGAACATCATCATCGTCACCATGCTGTCGTGCTGACGGAACTCATCCCTGACACCCTGCTGGATCGAAGTCCGGTGATCGTCATAGAGCTGAACGTGTGCTGAACTCGGAGGTGCCATACGTTCGGTACTTTGATCGGTCGGATCGTGAAGACGTACGACTACATCAACCGCGTTGTCATAACGCTTCCGCTTTCGGTCTACGAGGGTACGTGGACATACTCTCCCCTCTCATTGCTATGTATCACCTTGATCTTGCGTATGCGTAGGATTTTTTTTGAAATTACTACGTTCCCCAACAAGTACAACCTTGATTTGAAAAGCATCGCTGACCTACAAAGCAGAATCAAAATTCCTATAGAAGATTGTGATAAACAGACACCATCCCTATTCGACGTATCAAATTTTGTGCTCGGTACAAATATTCAGAAGGGTGACGAGGCGGTGGCATTAAGGTCATCTGGATGGGAGAATTATCCCTTGACGTATGAGCGGATAAAATATGCCGCCCTCGATGCCCGTGTGAGTTTCGAGATAGCTGCAAGGTCCAAAGAGCTTGTTGTGAAGCCATCTCCCATAGAAAATGAGAAGAAGAAGAAGAAGAAGAAGAAGAAGAAGTAGAAGAAGAAGAAGAAGAAGAAGAAGAAGAAGAAGAAGAAGAAAAGGCTGCACCAGCAGGAGGGCATTATGGATGGAAGAACTATTTACTCTCTTGTAAAAAAAATTATTCCCTCTCGGTGTATATTGATATAGATGGACTATTTCGATGGTGTGCATGTCTTTGGAACAGAGTAGTAGCGTGGGTCCGCTTGACTATAAGGAACATTTATCCGCATATATAGCTTTCTCTGCTACTCCTTCCAGTGATCGTTATGCAGTGCATGTGTCCGTAGACATGACAACTTGTCCATGGAAGTTCAACTACGGCGAGCATTACGTTTCATCTCGCGATTCCCACGGCGCCTCTCCAACCCACGGTACCACGTCCCCCGATGTGCGCCTCACCCCTCTCGGCCGCACCACCCCTCTGCCTTTGTGTGCATGGCATGTGGGCCACCTAAAATGCGGCGAGCATCAAGTTTCTACCACAACCACATGCGATTCCCACGACGCCGCTCGAACCCATGACACCACACGTTCCCCAACCTGCATCTCATCCCTCTTGGCCCCACTGCACCTCTGCCTTCGGGAGCATTACATGTGGACCAGTCACCTATCGGGTCCACATGTTCTTGACTCAAAGGTAGGTGTAGTAAGGCACTGAAGCTCAGTCCCGGCGGCCCTGAGAGGGAAATGGAACTCCTACGCTAGGGCTTGTGGTGCTACCGCTGCACAAACTCGTGCCAAACTCGAGATTTGTTTCTTTACTGTACATGCACGCAACAATTTAGTGGACATTGTAATCTCAACATGTGATGGGGAGCTCTAAATTTGATATTGAAACTTATAAAACGAAAAGATTCAAAACAAATAAACTCGGAGAGAGGGAGTATATCGTAGGATGTGTCCCAAAAAAAATAAGTCCCCTGGTTTGTCACCACGAAGATGCGGTTAGAAAGGAGCACATCGTCTTCGTACTCGTATGGCAACAAACCGTCCGCAGACAGCATGGTCCGCCTTTGACCGCCATGTGCAAGGTTCATGCTATCTTATTCAATCTCACCGTGGTTCCATTATACCAATTCATGCAGTGGCCCGTTGCATGGCTGATCCCAATGTTGGACAAAGGTTCTACGGGAACGGTGTCACTGTTGTAAATGTTGTGCAAATTGATGTTGGTACCCTCCCGTACATATTCAATCCAATCTCCACTCACACCGAGCCTAACCTGTGAAATAGTGGGCAGGGGGAGAATTAGGAAATCGACACGGAAGTAGTCTTTAGAATGCATTTACTACATGATCAAACTCATCTTACCTGCTCATCGGAGGAAATTTGAGTGCCCCTCAACATCGGCATCTCAAGGGGCGTCAACTTGCAACTACGGCCATGCCGCGCTGGAGAGACCCCCAAGGAAACATCCTCATGTGTTCCATGGAACATCAAGATGCATTTGTATGAGTAGTTTATCTTGTGAGAGAAAAGGATGAACGAGGGAAGGCCTCTAGAGATAGAGATGGACACCACTACTACCAATGTGCTGGCCCATGCGTTGCAATGGATCCAAAGTAGTAGAATAATACTTGTTCACGTGCTTGAAATATAAACACTCTAGTTTTGATATACATGTGTCAGCAGACATGACAGCTTGTCCATGGAAGTTGAACCACGACGACCATCACGTTTCTTGTTTCTACCACTGCCACACCCACACGTGATTCCCACGGCACCGCTCCAACCCACGGCACGATGTCCCTCGACATGGACATGGATCCTCTGACGTGGCTATCACTGCCTTGCCCTGCCTTTCCTTTGCTGACAGGTGGGACACACGCTTATGGTTCCCACATGTTAGTGACAGAATGGTAGGATTGTTCGCGTCAGGGGATCCTCATCGCCCCGACGTGCCCCTCATCCCTCTCGACCCAACCGCTCCACTGCCTTTGTGTGCATGACATGCAGGCCAGCTGAACTATGGTGACCATCAACTTTCTACCACAGACACACCCAATTGGATGCGGTTTGCCTACTCCACTGCTGTGCTCCGATCCATACTCCCGCACCATCGAATTTTCATCCAGCGGCTGTGACACATTTCATCCCGGGCATCAATCCTCAGCTAGAGTACTTCTATACTACAGGTAGTACCCGCATGTGTGGCCATCTACGCCTCGTAACGCCCCGACGCCCAGCTGTGGCACCCTCTCCATGACCACGCCACCACCAGCCGGTTCATCTCGAATGAGTGAGTTGCGAACCACGCCACCACCATGAGAATGACATGTGGGCCAGCCGCATTTAAGGTCCGCATGTCATTGACTCATAGGCCGGGCACTATGCCACTAAAGTTCGGTCCTATGGGCCCCCAGAGGGAAATGTAACTCCTGCGGCAGGCCTTGTGGTGCTCCTGCAGTACGAGCTCGTGCGAAAACTGGAATTTGTTTCTTACTACTACCTACTAGTACTAGTAAGGTACATGTGCATTGCACGCATGAGATTCTGGTGGTTTGTGAATTATGCTTCTACATGTGGAGTTTTCTAGATTCTACATGTGCCAAAATCTGATGGAGTGTAGATCATATCCAACGGCAAGTAGTGCTCGGATTTGCCATCTTTGTACCGTTGGATTGGCTTCATCCAATGACCAACTTTCAAAGTTATTCACACACTATATAGGGGTATAGATATAGATATATAGATGTTTGGTTTGCAGCCCAAGGTTGCCACGCCTAAGCTTAGGCGTGACACAATATCTTAGGCATGTGTTTGGTTCATTACTACACTTGTGGCTTGCCACACTTTTCTAGCTACATGGTCTACATGTCATAGACTCAACTTCTTGCCAAATCTTGCCACACTTGTGGTGCCTATTTTGTTAGCCACATTTTTGTGGCACACACAGGGGTTGTTTGGTTTTAGGCCTAGCAATGCCACACTTTATCATCCAATGTTGCCAAACTTGCCTAAGGTTAGGGGCTGTTTGGTTAGTAGGGTTGTTTGAATTGTGACTATTTTTGAAATATATTGCCACACTTGCCTTAGTTGAGTTGCTTTTGTTAGCCACACTTTGGCTTGCCTAAGGGAATCTTGCCACACAGTTATTAAGATTGCCAAAGATTGCCACATGTAAGGTTAGGCAAGTTTGATTAACTTAGGTGAGTGTTTGGTTCAAGCCACACCTTAGGCAAGCCACACTAAGGCCCCACATGACATACACACAAAAAATGTGGCAGGATTCCCTTAGGCTTGCCAACTTGTGGCTCTCATTTTGAAGAACTAATAACTTTGCCTAAGCTTAGTTGTGGCAAAGTTAGTCATGAATTAAGTTCAACCATGGAGTCTTCTAGATTATACATGTGGCAGAATCTGGTGGATGATATCCAACGGCCAGTAGTGCTCGGATTTGCCATATTTGTACCGTCGGATTGGCTTCATCAACGACCAACTTTCAAAGTTTTTCACACACTATATAGGGGGTATAGATATAGATGTGCCGGTCCATTGCAATGGATCCAAAGTGTATCTATTTAGTGGAGTGCGCTCTAAACACATTATCTATTTATTTTTCTCTAACCTTTCGTAGCCATGCAACCAAGCCACATAAGCTTCATGGGTGCCCCCACATCATATTATTTATACTACGTTGATTGAAAAAAATATAAATCACCCAAAACAAGATCTTCCCGTTTTTTGTTCCTACGATGTTGTGCTGTGCACGTACCTACTAGTTGTATAGTGGTAGTACTAGTAATATAGTATTAGGAGTACAAACTTGGTACTAGTAGGAGTAGTAATAGTATGGAATGCTCCTACTCTATCAACGAGCCCCATCTGACACCAAATTTCTTGGCTTCCATGCTACAGCTAGATCTTCCCCTCGTTTCTGTTTTCCAACCCGGCGGCGGGCGGGGTGTCGGTTTGCTCAATGGCGGTCCCACATGAAGTGAAAAATGCTAGGCAACACACCTTCCCTAAGTAATGTGTCGTGTTGGACGGGCCATGGAGTACTCCCAATTCCCGGGCGTGTGGGGGTGCGACGCAAATGCGGCAGGCCTTTTCCTTTTACTAGCAATGTGCCTGTGCGTTGTGACGGATCCAAAGTAGTAGAATAGTAGTATTTTTTTAGCAAACTTGAAAGAAATCACTCTTGTTTTGATATACTCTTAATATATTACTCCCTCCGTACCTAAATATTTGTCTTTTTAGAGATTTCAAATGGACTATCACATACGGATTATATAGACATATTCTAGTGTTTCTAGCAAGATGCCCGCGCGTTGCACGAAGTTGATGGAAAAGGTAAGCACAACTTATAAATTGACGGATGGAGTACTAGTTACAGTGATGCATATAATTAAGCAAAGGGATCGCACATGTTGGTATTGACTGGAATGAGAATGCTACATCACAATAAGAATTAAGGCCACAATGATGCGATCGCAGTGGTGGTTACAGAAGGCAAGAAGAAAGATGGATCTATGAACGTACAACCTCCTCCTCCTCAACTTAGTGCGTCGGGCCACCGACCGGCGGCTAAGGAGCGGTGGCTTTTGTGGCGAGGTTGAGGTGCTTTTCAGCAAAGGCATCCAAGGCTTCCAGCTGGTTGAGGAAGGCCAACGTTGTAGCGTCCTCATTGGACTTGTAGATACCTATGTACACGATTTGCTCGTACACGTGAATGTGTAGGTCGACGAATTCTTGCAGGGCGAGGCACCTTGCGGCGAGCGCGACCTCCAGGTGGACATTCTTCATGGCGTCGGCGAGCAGTCGCAGGGCCACAAGTGCTTGAAAGAGGTTCCGACTATGGAGGCCGATTAGGATGGCAGGCAATGAGGAGCCCGAGCGCGCGGGCTGGAGGAGTACGGCAATGTCGTCCATGAGCTTCTTGAGGACGGTGAACTTGTTGCTGGTGGCAATGATCATCTGGTCCAACTAAGAGTCGTAGTTGGCGTCGACGGCGGCCATCCACCAGCCGGTCTCCAACACCGTCTAGAGACGATCCTCGGCGCCATGCCACAGGCCGGCGTCGTGGACCATCTGGCACAGCCGCAGGCCACTCACGCGCATCACCGCCATGGGTCTGGAGTGAGCTCTTTTGCGCTTAGTGTAGGTGCTTAGGCAAATGCTTTGGTGCGTACAATGTGGTAGATGCATTGGAATGGAGGGGCGCCTTTATATGAGGGCAATGAGGGCAAACTGCGTTGCATTCACATCATGCAGCCTCTTTTCCTGAACCTCCTCCCATTACTTCCCTCATGCATTAATTGAAGGAGGATGCATTGGTCGTTCAACATTTCGGGAACCGCTACTCCCTCCCTCGTCTGCATTAAAGCCATATCGGGAACTGCACCGCCCGCTGTCAAATCAAATACTCCCTCCGTCTAGGTGAGTATTAAGCAATCTTATGAAAACCAAATAGTAAACACATAGGCATGGTGCATTAACTCCCACGTTGTTTCTTATTTTTTGACATAAATAGAGGAATCAACCAATAAGAGATGTGGGGCTTGTATGCTTTTAATGACTGAGACTATCAAACATGACATGTAGTGGTCAGTTCATTGGACACAATGATATTAATAAGGGAGTACCTAGAACTCATCTAGATGAGATATAATTTGGTCTCATTCACCTTGAAGACAAGAATAAATACAACCCATGTCAGCACACACACATCTTATAGCATCACATCCAATGGCTATAAAAGATGAATGAGACCAAATTACATCTCATCTAGATGAGTTCTAGCAAAACTGTAATAATAATACTTAGTATCATATAGTACTTTATTTATTGCCATGTATGACACATAGTACTCAACTCTCTCTCTCCATTTAATTCTATGACACCTCATCAAAATTGCTAAGGCTAGTACTACCATTACAACCAGCCTTAGCAAATACTAAACATTAAGTTCTCTCGTTTTCCTCTCCACCTTGGTCACCTAGACGGAGAGAGTATCCTGCGCGGGCTTTTCCTGCGCGGTAGGTGGGGCAGTTCCGCCTAGTCAATTCGACAGAGACGTGAGAAGACGAGGGAGTAGGCTGCTGCAAACGTAGGGCTGTGTGATTTGACAGTGAGTTACTGCTGGACAGGTGTGGCCCCGTGATTTGACTTGCCATTATCATATTAACTGCGGCGCTACAACCGGCGTGAGTCTCCTGATTCCTGACACCTCCATACATGTGCCTCTCCCAATGCTCCACCATGTAGTAGAGGCTGGCTCTTGCATGAGAGCCCACTTCTCCACTTTTTCCTTTCCTCTCTTTCCTCCACATATGCAAAAATGCCATGTAAAGCGCACTATTGTACTTACTTGCTCCTACAGATGCTAAGCTTGCCACATAGGCATAACGTCTGATGTGGCAAGTTAATCAAGAAAAGAGAGACTAGTTTGGTCACCCAAGGAAGAAACGGTGCTAAGCGCATGTACCTAGGTGAAAAGACAATTTTGAGTCTATAGCTAATTAAATGAAGCAAACTTAGCAACAAAAAACTAATAAGCACACCATTTCATTCAAAGAGGTCACTCCTTGGCAAATGCAATAAATACTAGTACTCCCTGTGTCCCATAATATAAGAACGTTTTTGGCACTACACTAGTGTCAAAAACATTCTTATATTATGGGACGGAGGGAGTACGAAGAAAGAGATAGAGAGAAGTAAAAAAATGCACTTATAGCCAACCTTATAGCTAACCTTGTTGTAGTATGAGTGACTAACTGATGACTATGTATGACATGCCAACATCACATAGACTAACGCACCGTGTTAAGTCTCCAAGGGCGCGACCGCGCGAGCGACGCGACGGTCGTGGTAGGCGCGACCATGATACAGGCTGCTGGTAGCCCTTGGATCTGAGATCAAGCGGTCGCATGCTAAGTTGCTGAAAATTTGCAGAATAACCCTCCGGGATAGGATATTCATCCATAGGTCTAGAATCACGCCATGCAACCGTTCGATCTCAGATCCAAGGGCTCTCGGAAGCCCGTATGATGGGAGAATGGAAAGCCACTACCTTGCCGTTTGCACGCTGGCAGTTCGCTCCTACTCGTCCCCGCACGTCCTTTAATACTACGACGGTTTGCTCCTAGTCATCCGGTCCTTTCACATTACGACAGTTCCACTAATCCTAACCCTCCTCCCAAATCCATGGCGTCCCAAATCTCCACGATCGACGGTGAGTACAAGGTTAGAACCATCACCGGCGATGAGTTTGATGTCATCTACACCCGTTCTTCCGCGACGGTGAAAGGATGCCTTTCTCGCTTCAGACGCATGTTCGAAAATTCAGATGATGAGTGGGTCGCTGGGCTAGATGTTGAGTACACCACAGTCCTAGGACGAGAGAAGGATCTAAAGGACGAAGAGAGGAAGAAGCCCGCCGTGATACAGGTTTGCGTGCATGACTTATGCTTGGTCTACCACATATGCCATGCCGATGTTAAATGCCTGGATTTTAAGGACTTCCTCGAGAACAACCTATAGTCAAATTCGTTACTGTAGACTTTGGGAACGACAAAGAAGTCCTGGGTCGGATAGGCCTCGTTATAGGCAACACCTTCGACCTCCAGACGAATCGGCTGGTGTCGTCTCGTCAACCTTCAATGCTGAACCTGGCAGGAGCCATGGTTCATCCTTCGTACGGTAAACTGGAGAAACCTCCATACACGTTTCATCGTTATGCATGGCATCGGAATGTACTAGATATAGACCACATCCACTATGCTGCAATGGATGGCTACCTTTGTTTCAATATCTACAAGGGTTGGATGAAGAGCAAGAGCCAAGTGTGCGGTTCAAGCAAAGAAGTATTGGCCAAGAGGAAGAGGGACAAGGACGATGTCGAGGACGTGGACGAGGACTCCGAGTAAGGTGGCAGTGTCGTTGCTCATGCATGGTGGTTCTAAGGCTGGTCATAGTGGGGAGTAACTTAGACTAGTGTCATATGCATGACACTAGTCTAAGTTACTACCTTCATAATGCAAAGTAACATGATAGTAGTGTTATAGATGGCTTAATTTATTAGCTTGTAGACTCATCTTGTCTTGGGAAGCGCTATGTGACAGTAACATATTATGTTACCACCGCACATTAAATACTTGCCACATAAGCAAAAATTTCTTGGAGTGCGCTATGTTACTAGCTAAGTTACTCCCACTATGACTAGCCTAATGAAGTGTCTACCGGAGTAGTTGCAAAGTTTAATTTCAGGTGTGCTTATTTTAATTTGAGGGGTGTGTTGTGCTGAGCCCCCAGCAGAACTATGTTATGTTTCTTCTCGTTACTTTAACTCTTCAGTACATACATACTACTATTTCTTACATTTCGTCTTTTAGTTGGTATAGTACTACCACTCGTTTCTTCACATTATATACGTACAATATATATGGCCAACATCATATAGCCAACAGTATAGTTGTCAAAGAATTTCAGGGTGCTTAGTTTTGTCAAAGAATTCTAGGGTGCTTAGTTTTATTTGAGGGGTGGGTTGTGCACTTGTGTTGGACACCATTATTGTGACAAGCCTTTTTAATAGTACTATATGCATAATTTGGCGACGAGCGCTCTCTATATGTACCACCTTTTTTTTAAATTTCAAGTTTTGCTCCATGGCGCAATCCATCGATACTACTAATGTACAAAAGTGGAGTATATACATTTTTTATAAGGCTAGAGGGCGGGGAAGTCTAGCTCGGTCGGTTTCACGAGAGGCGAGGGCCTTTGTGATTTGACGGCTCATTACTGCTGTCAAATCGAACAGTACTGCGCCGCCCACTGCACGCCCGGCGCCTCCATTAAACCCCTCCGTTAAACCTGCATGCAAACCAAGAATCCAACTCCGGCCACACGTGTGTTCATGAACGGGACGGAATTAAACGCAACACCAGCCGAGCTTCTCCCATCCGCCCTCAGTTTAAACGTGGCCAGACGCCGGCCAAGCTCCTACCGTCCGCCCTCTATTTACACGAGGCCAGACAGACAGCGGGCAAGAATCGCACCCCTCCGCCGCTCCCCCATCTCCTCCTTCACCATTTTCTCCACTCTTCCGATGGCTTCCGAGTAGCCGTTCTCCAGCATATTACCCGGCTGGGTGGCCCGCCGAGCCCTCCGGATACGGGCGAGGCCACTCGGTGGTTCACCAACCTCGCTTGGACCGACGGAGCCAGTTGCCGCCCTAAGCAGGCGTGTGGTTCAACAACTCGCCGCTCCAGTTCAGCTCGATGAGGAGTGGCGAGTTGATCCATGCCGGCACGGCGGCGAGCATGCCAGTACGGGCGTCGTCGCTGCCGCGTCGTCCCGTGCCACCAGTGTCTGCGGTGGCCGCGCCTCCCGTGCCTACGGCAGTGCCATGCAGGCAGAGACAGAAGCCAGGTGCGTGGAGAGCGACGAGTCGGTGGCCAGATTCTCCGTGTCCACCGCCATCATCAAGGAGAAGTAGAACACGGGAGGCTGCCACCACTTGGGACCCATGAAGGCCACCGTCGAGGCGATGACTGCGCATTCAGGTGGTTTCTTTGCTGCTTCGTCTCTTCCGAGGACCTTCGTCGACCCTGCAAGTGTCTGACGGACATGAGGAAGACAAAGGAATCAGTGGGCGGCCATTTAGATTATGTACTCCCTCTGCAGCTGGCGGGAAATATTTGTTCTAAGAATGGATAAATTGTATGTATCTATAACTAAAATAAGTCTAGATACATCCATTTCTATGACAAGTATTTCTGGATGGAGGGAGTATTAATTATACAAGAGAGCCGGATTGGCATCGCTTAGTTCATGTAAATGTAACGAAATCCATCATGTTTATATGAAGATCTGGCTTTTTTATACGAAATTCTTCATGCTTATATGAAATCAGTCCTTGTTTGCATGAATTTCATCTGGTTGGTTAGAGTTGTAAAAATGTATGCCACTGGCGTTTGATGTCGTCCTCCACGGAAGGAAGCGGGAGGAAATTTGCCGGCTACCGTTGGAGATGCTCTTATGCTGGAAATAATAGAGTGACATCCAATCCATTTGAGTTAATTGCCTGTATGATTGTCCCTCTATAAAAAGTTAATTGCATGTACAGTGTACACGTGACTTGCACGGTGGCTACAACTTCATACAGAAAGTTAAAAAGAAACAAGTCCATCCTTAATCTTGTATTCTAAGTACTCTGTGGCTTCCACTGTCAGTACAGTAGCGAAAGAAGTATATATTAAATAAGTAATATATAATATAAAAATCTAGAGTTAAAAGACAGAATTCGAACTCATGTCATCGCGTTGCGAGCATTCGGCGCTAACCAGCCCAGCACATTTTTTTTGTAGACCATGCTGGAGATATATCTCCATGTCTAATCTTATACTCCATTCGTTCCTAAATATTTGTCTTTTTCAGATTTCAAATGGACTACCACATACAGATGTGTATGTAGACATATTTTAGAGTGTAGATTCACTCATTTTGCTCCATATGTCTTTTCAGGAAGGGGTCAGATTTGTCCTTGATTTATTTATGACGTATCCAGATGGCACTGCACCGCCAAGAAAAGAGGGTAACTTAAAAATTATGGACTACTTTTTTGAGTATGTTGGTAAGGTCCGGTCATAGTCACTTGTTGAATCTCTAAAAAGACAAATACTCCCTCCGTCCGGAAATACTTGTCATCAAAATATATAAAAGGAAATGTATCTAGACGTATTTTAGTTTTAGACACATCTCTTTTTATCCATTTTGATGACAAGTATTTTTGGATGAAGGGAGTATTTAGGAACGGAGGGAGTAGAAAACAGAGTTGGTGATGATGGTGTGCGTCCCATCCTACAATATAGGCCGTCGGATTTATATCTAATGGATAGGAAAGAAACTATGACAATTTTGCAAAAATATACCCACACGTCTCTCCACGTTTGCAAATAAGGTCTTCCCTCATTCAGCCTTTTCTCTCACAAGATAAACTACTCATACAAATGCATCTTGATGTTCCATGCAACGCACGGGCAGCTAGCTAATTTATTTTAAGATAGTTGCTGCGATAATTGGGTTGAAGTGATATATTTTATGTCTGCCCCGAATGATTTCAGATTCACTAGTAGTAACAAAGAAAAGGTTGCCTTGTTAATTAACAGAAAATAGGGTGAAAACTATCACATGAGGCTGGTAAAAACAAGGCACGCTGTGTTCAGCGTCATGGGCACTACAGCTGTGCGTGCGCGAGAAGTCTGCATATCGAGGGGGCTACCGAGCGAGGCACCGAGACACAATGTTTGAGAGAGAAACCAATTGACTGATTATGATCAGATTGAGTTGTCACCCTTCTGCTATCATTGTCGGGGGGGAGGGAGAGAAAGACGTATCGAGAGTGTGTGCGGTAGGCACAAAGGCACAACTAGTGTGTGTGTGTGTATGTGTGTTTGAAAGAGGAGTAGATAGATTATTATCAAGATCGATGTGCCACCCTACTCCTTCGGTGCCGGGTAGTGTGTGTGTATGTGTATGTTTGAGAGAGAAGCCAGTCGATAGATTAGTATCAAGATCGAGGTGTCACCCTACTCCTTCGGTGTTGGGAAGTGTGGGTGTGTGGGTGTGTGGGGTGGGGTGGGGCAGTGACACTCACATATCTCTACTCTTATAAAAAAACAGAGTTGGTGATGATGGTGTTCCTGCCATCCTGCAATATAGGCCATCTGATTTATATCCGACGGATAGGAAGGAAACTATGGCAATTTTGCAAAAAGATACCCAGAAGCCTCTCCACGTTTGCAAATAAGGTCTTCCCTCATTCAGCCTTTTCTCTCACAAGATAAACTACTCATACAAATGCAACTTGATGTTCCGTGCAACGCACAGGCAGCTAGCTAATTTATTTTAAAATAGTTGCTGCAATAATTGGGTTGAAGTGATATATTTTATGTCTGCCCCGAATGATTTCAGATTCACTAGTAGTAACAAAGAAAAGGTTGCCTTGTGAATTAACAGAAAATAGGGTGAAAACTATCACATGAGGCCGGTAAAAACAAGGCACGCTGTGTTCAGCGTCATCGGTACTACAGCTGTGCGTGCGCGAGAAGTCTACATATCGAGGGTCTACCGAGCGAGGCACCGAGACACAATGTTTGAGAGAGAAACCAATTGACAGATTATGATCAGATCGAGTTGTCACCCTTCTGCTGTCATTGTTGGGGGGAGGGAGAGAAAGACGTATCGAGAGTGTGTGCGGTAGGCACAGAGGCACAACTAGTGTGTGTGTGTGTGTGTGTGTGTGTGATTGAAAGAGGAGTAGATAGATTATTATCAAGATCGATGTGCCACCCTACTACTTCGGTGCCGGGTAGTGTGTGTATGTGTATGTTTGAGAGAGAAGCCAGTCGATAGATTAGTATCAAGATCGAGGTGTCACCCTACTCCTTCGGTGTTGGGAAGTGTGGGTGTGTGGGTATGTGGGGGTGGGGGGGTGGGGCAGTGACACTCACATATCTCTACTCTTATAAAAAAACAGAGTTGGTGATGATGGTGTTCCTGCCATCCTGCAATATAGGCCATCCGATTTATATCTGACGGATATGAAGGAAACTATGGCAATTTTGCAAAAGGATACCCAGAAGCCTCTCCGCATTTGCAAATAAGGCATTCCCTCGTTCATCCTTTTATCCCACAAGATAAACTTCTCATACAAATGCATCTTGATGTTCCGTGCAATGCATGGGTATCTTGCTAGTAGGGAGAAGGAGTTTGTGTGACACATATCTAGCTATATTAAGGGATAGGTAGATAGCATTTGTGCGAGGCATACTTAAAGCCTCAAGAAGATAAACAAACGGTGTGTGTGCATGCAAGTGCCGGAAAAAATGAAGCGAGAAACAATGTGTGTGTGTGTGTGCGCGCGCGTGTTTGTGTGTGTGTGTGTGTGTGTGTGTGTGTGAGAGAGAGAGAGAGAGAGAGAGAGAGAGAGAGAGAAATATCAAAACAAAAGGTGCTCTGTTGGAATCCCATTGTATGTATTCATATGGTTCTGGAACTCGAGTTAACCTTAGGCATATGTGTCAGAGACACTATTATACTTTGAGACATTAGTGGCTGTGGGTGGGCGGAATTAAAGGCGTGGGCGTGTTAGACAGAGAGAGCGTGTGTGTTTCAATGTGAGAGACTTGTAGGATGGGGTAGAAAGACGAATTTAACCCTGACAGAGGGAGAGAAATACATGAAGTGCGCGTGTGAGATTCTGATGCCCACAGGGAAATGAGATATGTATGCGTGTGAGAGAGATTGCACAATTCATTCACGTATCACTATCTAGCGATCGTGGACGTGCATCGCTTGAACATAAGTCAATATCTACTTCATATCGTGGCCAAAGGTACAATATCTATTCAACGCTATAAACATTGGACACTCACATATCACATTTTTTCCATTTAAATAAACCTTTTCAGTTGTGCATGCCAAAGTTACAGTGATGTTTCTTCAAACAACCAATGTAGCTATCATGTACATGCACCATTGTTACTCTTGCATTCAAATTCATTAGTCTTGGATGGTTTAAGTTTCTATTTTGAAGTGATATATGTAATATTCATATATGAATTCAACGGGTACGCAATTTATGAAATGGAGGCTATGTAATCATATGAGGCAACACTTTTAAGTAGCGGACTACAATATCCATTTCTTTTTGTGCGCCTCTACACTAACACGTCAATGCATTATGTTTAAAGTAAATAACCAATGGCACTAAATTATCTATTGACATGAGAAATACATAGGCTAAGCGTTTGATCCCTTTTTTGTCAACGCGCCACTACACACGTAAGATTGGCCGCGCCCGTGTGAACGACCAAGTTATCGGCGCATCATCTCGAGTTATTGTCTTTTTTTCTAGGGTGGACTTCACACCAGTTATTAACTGCTGACGCGTGCCCCGCGTACATAGTCTAGCATGACCTTCCCGCTAGCATGGTCCAAAATTAGTTGAAACTGGATACGAACGATCCCGCGGGCGGCAAAATCTCCTGCCTCCTTCTAAAATTTCCGCCACCTTAGTCTTTAGCATGCAAAATTCCCCTTTTGTCCTTGGTGCACGGAGACCAACAGTTACAATACCGCCCTCATCTACATGATAGGTGGGGGCTGCTTTGGTAACTTCCGGTTCCCCCCACTACACGGCACCCCCATTTCCTCTCCCCCTCCCGCAAAAATGACTAACTCCACAACACCAGAGCATCTTACATCATGACGTCCGTACTTCATCGCCTTTTCTCCCCTTCCCTCTCGAAACCCTAGACTGCTCATCCACCGGTGTACCATAGCCCACCTCGCCGGATCTGCTTCTGCGACCGCATCTACCCCTCCCACCTCTCCTAGAAACAAGTAGACTACTCATCCACCACTTTACCACGTCCCATTCAGTGTCGGCCTTGTCCACGGCACCGGATCTGCTTCACCGGTACTCTTGTCAACTGCCGCGCATCTGTAGTGGCTCATTCGTACTCCCCACTGGAGACGCTTCGTCCACACCCCCCGGAGCCGCCCCACCGACGCCCCCGTCAACGGCCTCTGATCCTCTTCGCCGACACCTTCCTCAACCCTACCGGAGCCACTTCGCCGACACCTTCCTCAACCCTACCGGAGCCGCTTCGCCGACACCATCATCAACCCTAGCGGAGTAGCTTCTCCTATACCATTCTCAACCCTACCGGGGATGCTTTGCCAACTCACAAGTCCACGGCCTCATATCCGCTTCCTCGCACCCTCATCCAACCTACCGGAGAAGCTTCTGACGCCCTGTCCATGGCCGCAGATGTAACGTCCCGAAACTGATGCGCCAGGTGTCTTCTAGCTACTCATTGTTTTGCCATGTCATTTGTTTGCGTGTTGCATTTTGCCATGTAATCATCTGCATGTTTTTCAAAACATGCATCCGTTCGGGTTCCCCCGATTCTCTCCGTTGTCCATTCTGAGCCCACACACACTCGCACGCACCCGTCTCCCCTCTCAGACCTTGTTTCGTGAGCGGGAGAAAAACGTTCTCGGAATGGACCGAGATTTGCCGAGTGGCCTTGGTATAGCACCAGTAGACTGCTCGTCAAATTCTATTCCAATTGGAGGTCGTTTGATACCCCAACGGTTAACCGCGTAGCCCAAAACCCCTCTCTCTTTGCAGCCCAGCCCCTCTTCACCACAGTCAATGAACCCATCCTAACCCCCTCCATGCTCTCGGTCGTTCGATCACGATCGTGTGGGCGAAAACCTCTCCTCATTTAGAGTCTCCTAGCTCCCTCTACCTATAAATATGTGCCTCCCCCCGAAATCCCGCAGTCCAAACCCTAGATCAAATCTCCCTCTCGCCGCCGGACATGTCCGCCTCCGTGTCGGACGCGTCCACCGCCGCTGCCACGTCGCTCCGGCCAATGAGAGG
>NC_057798.1:706920829-706950331 GCF_018294505.1 Triticum aestivum | reverse complement strand
CTCCCGCGCCCCGCTCCGCCTCTGCCCGGCCCCGTCGCTGCGGGCCTCCATCTCCGTCGCGCGGGCGCCCGGTGCCGCCCCGTCGCCGGGCTTCCCCGACCCCGCCGGCGAGCTCCTCCGCCCCGTACGCCGCTGAACCACCGCCTCCCGCCGCCGTCAGCAGCTCCCCGCTGGCGACCCCGTGCTCCAGCCCGGCCCCACTCCGTATCTGGATCAGATCCACCCGCACGACGAACCAAACACGACCCCTCCGACCCGGATCCCTCCATCCTGCATGGCCCCGTCCCGTTTCTGCGAGGTGAATTTTTGGCCAAGTCCCCAGTAAACTCATGATATGTGTGCATCTTTGACCTGCTGTATGTTTTTGCACATAGCTCCGTCGTGCGTGCATAATATATCAAAATGATCATCATGAGATGCTCTTCACTTTGTTCCATTATGCCATGCTTGTTTGTGTACATATTGATACCCTAATTAGCGTTGCAATAGTGCTATATGATGTTAACTGCTGTCTGTTAACAGAACTTGCTGTTTTGTCTTTTTCATTGCATTTTGTGTGTGCATCCTTTGAGATTGATGTCTATATGAGTTTCGAGCTACATCATGCCATCTTTACAGTGGTGCAATCCATGTAGTTTTGTGAGTCTTGTAGTAAGTGCATCGAGCTCGTGAAGTAGGGTACTTGCTGTTGCTGTTCTGCTAGGCTGAATCTTTTATATCATGATGCTATGTAAACCTGCTGTTACAAGTCATTCTATGCATAATCTGGAGATGTTCAATACGGATGTTTTGTTATACATGCCATGATATATGCATCCATGCCCTTGGTTGCATTTATGGCCTGTTGTAGCTTGTTGTTATCTTGCTCTCAAACTTGCTAAATAATGTTGCTCTCAGCCAGTTAACATTAAGTTCAGTTTTGCCATGTGCTTTGCTAGTGATCCATGCACCCTATGACCATTCTATTGCCATGTTTAGCTTTATAATTATGCCATCTTAATGTTGGTCACCTTGTCATGCCATTTATTGCTCTGTGTTGAGTGGTACAAGCTCACCAACATGCCTTCTTATCGTTGTTCCTGCCAAGTCTGAATCTGTCATATCATTTGCCATGTTTGCATGGATGCTGCCATGTTTTCTGTTGATCTTTGGAATTAGTTCTGTAAGGGAGTTTTGTTCTGTGCCTTTAGTATTAGCATGCCATGCCTTTTTTGCCATGATAAGTTCCTGTAACATGTTGTTTGATAGCTCTAAACATTGCAACCTGATGTTATTTCTGCTAAGTCTGAAAACTGTTATTAGTTGCAATCTTGCCATGTCCTTTTGAGCATGTTATATTGTTTTCTGGAGATAGCTCAGTGTCCATGTTTTGTCATGATTTACCTGTACTTCATGCCCATTCCTTTTGTTTTCACGTTGAGATGCTGTAGCATATTGTTTTGATGCTGGCTAGATGCCTAGTTGCTGTTTTGGAGAGCTTGTCCTTTAAACTTGTTTCATGTGTATTTGTTGAACCGTTGCTCTGTTTTGAGTGTGCTCTATATGAAACTTGTTTGATTTTGCATGAAGTTTCATATTATCATGTTGCATCCATGTTTTGAGAGTGTTTGCTTGACGTTTGTATGCATTTTGCATCAATGCCATGTTTAACTTGTTTTGCTCATATCTTCTAGGCCGTAGCTCCGAATTAAATGAACTTTATATGTAACATGACTAGAATCTCATGTAGATCATCTTGGTGCATCTTAACTTGCTGTTTAACAACTTGAACATAAGGTTTATTCAGTTCTGGACCAATTTCTAAACTTGCATATGAGGACCTACCGGAATTGTTATATGTTGTTTCCGGCCTCATTTAACCTTGCTTTGATGTGTTGTTCTTGTATGCATCATCTCTTGCCATGAGTAGCTTCATGTAGTCTTGTCTTGCATCATACTTGGTTGAGCATCTTGTAATGTCTATGTGTTGTGTGTTTACCGTGTTGTTTGCTTCTTTCCGGTTGTGCTCCTTCTCGTTAGTTCCGGTTTCGTTGCGATCATGAGGATTCGTTCGTCTATGCTTGGTTCGTCTTTGTGGCTTCATCTTCTTTATGGACTCGTTCCTAGCGGGATTTCAGGCAAGATGACCGTCACCTTGGATCTCATTACTATCATTGCTATGATAGTTGCTTTGTTCTATCGCTATGCCACGTTACCTACCACTTGCTTATCAAGCCTCCCAAATTGCCATGTCAGCCTCTAACCTTTTACACCCTTCCTAGCAAACCGTTGCTTGGCTATGTTACTGCTTTGCTCGGCCCCTCTTATAGTGTTGTTAGTTGCAGGTGAAGTTGAAGATTGCTCCATGATGGACAGTATGTTGGGATATCACAATATCTTTTTTTAATTAATGCATCTATATACTTGGTAAAGGGTGGAAAGCTCGGCCTTATGCCTGGTGTTTTGTTCCACTCTTGCCACCCTAGTTTCCGTCATACCTGTGTTATGTTCCTTGATTTTGCATTCCTTACGCGGTTGGGTGATTTATGGGACCCCTTGACAGTTCGCTTTGAATAAAACTCCTCCAGCAAGGCCCAACCTTGGTTTTACCATTTTCCTACCTAAGCCTTTTTCTCTTGGGAGTCGCACTCCCGAGGGTCATCTTTATTTTACCCCCCTGATGACCCATAAGTGTAGGGGATCTATCGTAGTCCTTTCGATAAGTAAGACTGTCGAACCCAACGAGGAGCAGAAGGAAATGATAAGCGGTTTTCAGTAAGGTTTTCTCTGCAAGCACTGAAATTGTAGGTAATAGATAGTTTTGTGATAAGATAAATAGTAACGAGTAACAAGTAAATAAAGTAAGTAAAGTGCAGCAAGGTGGCCCAATCCTTTACGTAGCAAAGGATAAGCCTGGACAATTTCTAATAATGAGAAAGGAGCTCCCGACGACACATGGGAATTATCATCAAGCTAGTTTTCATCATGTTCATATGATTCGCATTAGGTACTTTGATAATTTGATATGTGGGTGGACCGGTGCTTGGGTACTGCCCTTACTTGGACAAGCATCCCACTTATGATTAACCCCTACTGCAAGCATCCGCAACTACAAAAGAAGTATTAAGGTAAACCTAACCACAACATTAAACATATGGATCCATATCAGCCCCTAACGAAGCAACACATAAACTAGGGTTTAAGCTTCTGCCACTCTAGCAACCCATCATCTACTTATTACTTCCCCATGCCTTCCTATAGGCCCAAATAATGGTGAAGTGTCATGTAGTCGATGTTCACATAACACCACTAGAGGAAAAGACAACATACATCTCATCAAAATATCGAACGAATACCAAATTCACATGACTACTAATAGCAAGACTTCACCCATGTCCTTAGGAACAAACGTAACTACTCACAAAGCATATTCATGTCCATAATCAGAGGAGTAATAATATGCATAAAGGATCTGAACATATGATCTTCCACCAAGTAAACCAATTAGCATCAACTACAAGGAGTAATCAACACTACTAGCAACCCACAGGTACAAATTTGTGGTTTTGATACAAGATTGGATACAAGAGATGAACTAGGGTTTTGGGAGGAGATGGTGCTGGTGAAGATGTTGATGGAGATTGACCCCCTCCCGATGAGAGGATCGTTGGTGATGACGTTGGTGATGATTTCCCCCTCCCGAAGGGAAGTGTCCCCAGCAGCACAGCTCCGTCGGAGCCCTAGATTGATTCCGCCAAGGTTCTGCCTCGTGGCGGCAGAGTTTCGTCCCGTAAGCTTGCCCACAATTTTTTCCCAGGGTAAAAGCTCTCGTATAGCAGAAGAAGGACGCCGGAGGCCCACCAGGGCGCCCAGGAGATAGGGGGGCGTGCCCAGTAGGGGGGGGCGCCCTCCACTTTCCTGGACAGGGTGTGGGCCCCGGGTGTATTTCTTTCGATAATTCTTATAAATTCCAAAAACATGTTTCGTGGAGTTTCAGGATTTTTGGAGTAGTGCAGAATAGGTTTCCAATGTTTGCTCCTTTTCCAGCTAGAATTCCAGCTGCCGGCATTAGCCATAAGTATTGAGATATAATGTGTAATAACAGTCCATAATGCAATAAATAATGATATGAAAGCATGATGCAAAATGGACATATCAACTCCCCCAAGCTTAGACCTCGCTTGTCCTCAAGCGGAAGCCGAAATTAAAAAATATGTCCACATGTTTAGAGGTAGAGGTGTCTATTAAAATTAAATTATGGACATGATGGCATCACAATCATTCTTATAACAGCAACATATATAGATTTTATCATATGATTTCTTATACTCAAGTAACAATCAATTCACAATGTCAAGTATGGTTCAAAAACTTCATTGAGAACTAACAAACTATAATATCAGTCATTGAAGCAATTGCAATTTATCGTAATAGCAGAAAGAGTCAACAATAGAGCTTTTGAGCAAGCTCACATACTCAACTATCTTGTAGTCTTCTACAATTGCTAACACTCACGCAGTACTTGTGGTTATGGAGTTTCAGCCGGACACTGAGAAAGATAGGCGCTTATTGTGTTGCCTCCCAACGTATTCACCTTTAGGTGATGTCAACAATAATAGACCATGCTAACTTACATCCAGATATATATATCATGATCTTTCAAACACGAGGAGCTTGCCAAAGGATAAAATGAAAAAGGGAAAGGTGAGAATCACCTTGACTCAAGCATAAAATAAAAACATAAAGTAAAAGATAGGCCCTTCGCAAAGGGAAGCAGAGGTTGTCATGTGCGTTTAGGGTTGATGCAGAACATCTTAATGCAAAAGAACGTCACTTTATATTGCCCCTTGTATGTAGACCTTTATTATGCAGTCCGTCTCTTTTATTACTTCCATAACAAGATCGTACAAAGCTTATTTTCTCTGCACTAATAAGTCATACATATTTAGATAGCAATTTTTATTGCTTGCAACATGACAACTTACTTGAAGGATCTTACTTAATCCATAGGTAGGTCTGGTGGACTCTCATGGCAAAACTGGGTTTAAGGATATTTAGAGAGCACAAGTAGTATCTCTACTTGGTGCAAGGAATTTGGCTAGCATGAGGGGGAAAGGCAAGCTCAACATGTTTGGAAGGTCAATGACAATATACTTTAACTGAGATGTCAGAAAACATAAACCATTACATTGTCTTCCTTGTCCAACGTCGACTCTTTTAGCATGTCATACTTAATGAGTGCTCCCAATTATAAAAGGTGTCCAAGATAATATATTTATATGTGAACCTCTCTTTCCTTATCACTTCCTATTAATTGCAACAAGGACCAAAACTATGTTCATCAACTCTCAAAAAAATTTATGCCTCATACTTTCTATGTGTGAAGTTATCACTATCCATAAGATCAACATGAACTCTTTTATTCTTTCAACTTTCTCAAGATCATAGCAACATAGCAAAGCCCTTGACTCAACACTAATCTTTATTATAGATAGCTTATGGACTCGATTACAAAAAGAGATCACAATGCAAAACTCAAAAACTACTTGATATTAAAACTTCAATCTACTAGATCAAGATACTACTAAAAGGATCGAGCTAAAATAAAACGGTAAAGATAGGAGTGTGATGGTGATACGATACCGGGGCACCTCCCCCAAGCTTGGCAGTTGCCAAGGGGAGTGCCCATACCCATGTGATTATGTCCTCGGAGGTGTTGGAGGTGGTGATGATGTGGGCTTGTTCCTCAATTTACACTTGAGCATAATATTTTGCTCCTTTAGGTCCTCGATCTCCTTCTCAAGGCTTAATACTCTTTTGCATAATTCCTGTTTATTTTTCTGTAAGAGATGAAAAGGGATAAACTCGATCTTTGGCTTCTTTGCTCTATCAGGGAGGCTTGACTTTTTAAACTCCACGTGCATGTCCCCAGGATGAGGTAATGGGTCTTCGTCTTCGTCTAAACTTGTCTCCTCCTTTACTTTAGGCTCATAGTCTTCCTCTTCTTCTAAGGTCCAGCCATCATGCTCCAAGTCCCCGTAGACGTTGGGGTTTGCGAGGTAGTCAGACACATAACTCTCTCCTTCCGAATCCTGAGACGACATATTGCTCTAGATCTAAAACAGAAACAGTTCGAAACAAAAACAGAGGATATTTGTGTGATATAGTGGTCAAAACCTTCAGGAGTATATATAATGAATTTTTACCGACCAAAATACGTAACATGCAAGAAAACAGAGTCCGGGAGGCACACGAGGTGCCCACGAGACAGAGGGGCGCGCCCAGTAAAGGGGGGGCACCCTCCACTCTCGTGGGGGCCTTGTGTCCCTTTTGGACTACTTCTTTCTTCCTAAAATTCTTAAATATTCCAAAACTGATAAAAATTGCCATTGGAGTTGTTTTGGAGTCGGTTTACTTACCGTACCACATACCTATTCCTTTTCGGAGTCTGGAACATTCTGGAAAGTGTCTCTTATGTATTCCTCCAGGGTTATTTCAATAATATTAGTTTCAACATTGATAGGATTACCTGAAATATAATGTTTAATTCTTTGACTGTTTACCACCCTTAGACTTGTGCCTTCGAAGTTGTTGATTTTTATGGCACCAGAACAATAGACCTCGTCGATAACGTAAGGACCTTCCCATTTAGAGAGAAGTTTTCCTGCAAAAAATCTTAAACAAGAGTTGAATAATAACACATAATCTCCTATGTTAAACTCACGCTTCTGTATCCTTTTGGCATGCCAGCGTTTGACTTTTTCTTTGAATAGCCTGGCATTCTCATAGGCTTGGGTTCTCCATTCATCAAGTGAGCTAATATCAAACAACCTCTTCTCACCGGCAAGTTTGAAGTCTTAGTTGAGCTCTTTAATAGCCCAATATGCTTTATGTTCAAGTTCAAGAGGTAAATGACATGCTTTTCCATAAACCATCTTATATGGAGACATACCCATAGGATTTTTGTATGCAGTTATATAGGCCCATAATGCATCATCAAGTATTTTGGACTAATTCTTTCTAGATCTATTCACAGTCTTTTGCAAAATTAATTTGAGCTCTCTATTGCTCAACTCTACTTGACCACTAGACTGCGGATGATAAGGAGATGCGATTCTATGATTGACATCATACTTAGCAAGCATCTTACGGAAAGCACCATGAATAAAATGTGAACCACCATCAGTCATAAGATATCTAGGGACTCCAAACCTTGGAAAAATAACTTCCTTAAGCATTTTAATAGAAGTGTTATGATCAGCACTACTAGTTGGAATAGCTTCTACCCACTTAGTAACGTAATCAACAACAACTAAAATATGTGTATAACCATTAGAGGCAAGAAAAGGTCCCATATAATCAAAGCCCTAAACATCAAATGGTTCAATAACAAGAGAGTAATTCATAGGCATTTCTTGACGTCTACTAATGTTACCTATTCTTTGACACTCATCACAAGATAAGACAAACTTACGAGCATCTTTGAATAGAGTAGGCCAATAAAAACCAGATTGTAGTACCTTGTGTGCAGTTCTATCTCTAGCATGGTGTCCTCCATAAGATTCAGAGTGACACTTGCGTAGGATCTATTCCTGTTCATGCTCAGGCACACAACGTCTAATAACACCATCTACTCCTTTATAAAGGTGTGGGTCATCCCATAAGTAATGTCTTAAATCATAAAAGAACTTTTTATTTTGCTGGTATGTGAAACTAGGCGGTATAAATTTAGCAACAATGTAATTAGCATAATCAGCATACTAAGGAGCAGCACGAGAAGCATTAACGACCGCTAATTGTTCATCGGGAAAGCTATCATCAATAGGCAGTGGGTCATCAAGAACATTCTCTAACCTAGACAAGTTGTCTGCAACGGGGTTCTCAACTCCCTCTCTATCAATAATATGCAAATCAACTTCTTGGAGCAAGAGAACCCATCTAATGAGTCTAGGCTTAGCATCTTTTTTCCATAAGATATTTAATAGCAGCATGATCAATGTGAATAGTAACTTTGGAATCAACAATATAAGGTCTAAACTTATCACATGCAAACACAACTGCTAAGAACTGTTTTACAGTAGTAGCATAATTTCTCTGGGCCATATCAAGAGTCTCACTAGCATACTGGATAACATTCAATTTCTTATCGACTCTTTGCCCTAGAACAACACCTACAACATAATCACTAGCATCACACATAATTTCAAAAGGTAAATTCTAATTAGGGGGCTGAACAATAGGTGAAGTGATCAAAGCTTTCTTAAGTATTTCAAATTCTTCTACACAATCATCATCAAAGACAAAAGGAATATCTTTTTGAAATAAATTAGTCAGAGGCCTAGAGATTTTAGAAAAGTCCTTAATGAACCTCCTATAAAAACCAGCATGACCAAGGAAACTTCTTATACCTTTTAGGTCCTTGGGACATGGCATCTTTTCAATAGCATCAACCTTGGCTTTGTCAACTTCAATACCTCTCTCAGAAATCTTACGCCCTAACACAATGCCTTCATTAACCATAAAGTGACACTTTTACCAATTCAGGACGAGACTATTGTCTTCGCATCTCTGCAAAACTTGATCAAGGTTGCTTAAACAACATCAAAAGAGGATCCATAAAAGGAGAAATCGTCCATGAATACCTCACAATTCTTTTCACAAAAATCAGAGAATATAGCCATCATGCATCTTTGAAAGGTAGCAGGTGCATTACATAAACCAAAAGGCATACGTATATAAGCAAAAGTACCAAAAGGGCAAGTAAAAGTAGTTTTAGATTGATCCTTCGCTGACACTGGTATTTGAGAGAAGCCAGAATAACCATCTAGAAAGCAAAAATGTGTGTGTTTGGATAGTCTTTCTAGCATTTGATCAATAAAAAGGTAAAGGGTAATGATCTTTCTTAGTAGCTTTATTTAACTTATAGAAATCAATTACCATCCTATAACCTATAATAATTCTTTGCGGGATCAATTCATCTGTATCATTAGGAACAACAGTAATACCTCCCTTTTTAGGAACACAATGGACGGGGCTTACCCATTCACTGTCAGCAACGGAATAAATAATACCTACCTCAAGGAGCTTTATTATCCCCTTTCTTACCACTTCCTTCATCTTGGGATTTAATCGTCTTTGAGGATCTCTAACTGGTTTGGCATCTTTTTCCACTGTAATTTTGTGTTGGCATAATGTGGGACTAATGCCCTTGAGATCATCCAGAGTATATCCAATAGCTGCTCGGTGCTTCTTCAGAGTTTTCAATAATCTTTCTTCTTCATTCTCTGAAAGGTTAGCACTAATAATAACAGGATATATTTCCTTTTCATCAATATAAGCATACTTAAGATTATCAGGTAATGATTTGAGTTCAAACACGGGATCGCCCTTGGGTGGAGGGGGATCCCCAAGAATTTCAACGGGAAGGTTATGCTTCAGCATAGGTTCCTGTTTAAGGAACACTTCATCTATTTCCCTTCTTTCCTTCATAAACATATCGTTTTCATGGTCTAGCAAATATTGTTCTAACGGATCGGTAGGAGGCACAACAATGGAAGCAAGACCAATAATTTCATCCTTACTAGGTGGTTCCCTATCATGAGGTTGTCTACGAAACTTAGCAAAATTAAACTCATGAGACATACCATCTATGCCAACGGTGACATTATCTTTTTCACAATCAATCTTAGCACTAGCTGTATTCAAGAAGGGTCTACCAAAAATAATGGGACAAAAATCATCTTATGGGGAACCAAGAACAAGAAAGTCAGTAGGGTATTTAACCTTCCCACACAAGACTTCAACATCTCGAACAATCCCAATAGGTTTAATGGTATCCCTATTAGCAAGCTTAATAGTAACATCAATGTCTTCTAATTCAATGGGTGCAATGTCATGCATAATTTCTTGATATAAGGTATAAGGTATTGCACTAGCACTAGCACCCATATCACATAAGCCATGATAACAATGATCTCCTATTTTAACAGAAATAACAGGCATGCCTACGATAGTTCTATGTATCTTAGTATCTGGTCTAGCAATATTAGCAGTCTCACCACAGAAATAAATAACATGCCCATCTAAATCATCATCCAAGAGATCTTTAACCATAGCAACACTAGGTTCAACATTGATTTGCTCAGGAGGTGTATAAGTCCTAGTATTACTCTTACGAACAACAGTTGAAGCTTTAGCATGATCTTTTATCCTAACAGGAAAAGGAGGTTTCTCAACATAAGTGGTAGGAACAATAGGATCACTATAGGTGATAGTCTTTTCTTCAACTGTAATAGATGCAACTACTTTCACTTCAACAGGAGGATTATATTTAAACCACTTCTCTTTAGGGAGATCAATGTGAGTTGCAAAAGATTCACAGAAAAAGCTACTATCTCAGAGTCAAGTCCATACTTAGCGTTAAATCCATGAAAAGCATCGGTATCCATAAAAGATTTAACACAATCGAACTTAGGTGTCATACCTGACTCCTTACCATCGTCTGAACCCCAATCTTCAGAGTTGCATTTAATTCTTTCCAATAAGTCCCATTTGAAATCAATAGTCTTCAGCATATAAGAACCAGCACAGGAAGTATCGAGCAGGTTGCGATTATCAAGAGAAAGTCAAGCATAAACGTTTTGAATAATCATTTCCCGAGAGAGCTCATGATTGGGGAATGAATATAACATTGACTTAAGCCTCCCCCAAGCTTGAGCGATGCTTTCTCCTTCGCGAGGCCAAAAATTATATATGTAATTACGATCACGATGAACAAGATGCATAGGATAGAACTTCTGGTGAAATTCCAACCTCAATCGCTTATAATTCCAAGATCTCGTATCATCACATAGCCTATACCATGTCAATGCATCTCCCTTCAAATATAAAGGGAAGACCTTCCTTTTGACAACATCATCGGGAATACCTGCAAGCTTAAATAATCCACAAACTTTATCCACAAAGATAAGGTGTAAATCGGGATGCAATGTTCCATCTCCTGCAAATGGATTAGCTAGCAGTTTCTCTATCATACCCGAAGGAATCTCAAAGTAAATATTTTCATAAAGTTCAGTAGGTTGAGGAGAAACTCTTTGCTCTTCTGGTTGGGGTGAAGATACCCCGAACAAGCCCCTCAAAGGATTAGTTTCCATAGTGACAAGTAACAGAAAATTTCAGCACACTCTATAAATGTTTCCTTACCAAGTTCCCCTCACCAAAAGCGCTACACTCCCCGGCAACGGTGCCAGAAAAGAGTCTTGATGACCCACAAGTGTAGGTGATCTATCGTAGTCCTTTCGATAAGTAAGAGTGTCGAACCTAACGAGGAGCAGAAGGAAATGATAAGCGGTTTTCAGTAAGGTTTTCTCTGCAAGCACTGAAATTGTAGGTAATAGATAGTTTTGTGATAAGATAAATAGTAACAAGTAACAAGTAAATAAAGTCAATAAAGTGCAGCAAGGTGGCCCAATCATTTATGTAGCAAAGGATAAGCCTGGACAATTTCTAATAATGAGAAAGCTAGTTTTCATCACATTCATATGATTCGCATTCCGTACTTTGATAATTTGATATGTGGGTGGACCAGTGCTTGGGTACTGCCCTTACTTGGACAAGCATCCCACTTATGATTAACCCCTATTGCAAGCGTCCGCAACTACAAAAGAAGTATTAAGGTAAACCTAACCACAACATTAAACATATGGATCCATATCAGCCCCTAACGAAGCAACGCGTAAACTAGGGTTTAAGCTTCTGTCACTCTAGCAACCCATCATCTACTTATTACTTCCCCATGCCTTCCTCTAGGCCCAAATAATGGTGAAGTGTCATGTAGTCAACGTTCACATAACAACACTAGAGGAAAAGACAACATACATCTCATCAAAATATCGAACGAATACCAAATTCACATGACTACTAATAGCAAGACTTCACCCATGTCCTCAGGAACAAACGTAACTACTCACAAAGCATATTCATGTTCATAATCAGAGGAGTAATAATATGCATAAAGGATCTGAACATATGATCTTCCACCAAGTAAACCAATTAGCATCAACTACAAGGAGTAATCAACACTACTAGCAACCCACAGGTACCAATTTGTGGTTTTGATACAAGATTGGATACAAGAGATGAACTAGGGTTTTGAGAGGAGATGGTGCTGGTGAAGATGTTGACGGAGATTGAACCCCTCCCAATGAGAGGATCTTTGGTGATGACGTTGGTGATGATTTCCCCCTCCTGGAGGGAAGTGTCCTCGGCAGAACAGCTCTGCTGGAGCCCTAGATCGACTCCGCCAAGGTTCCGCCTCGTGGCGGCGGAGTTTCATCCCGTAATCTTGCCCATGATTGTTTTCCAGGGTAAAAGCTCTGATATAGCAGAAGAAGGACACCAGAGGCCCACCAGGGGGCACAGGAGATAGGGGGCGCGCCTAGTAGGGGGGGGCCTCCACTCTCCTGGACAGGGTGTGGCCCCCCTGGTGTATTTCTTTCGCTCAATAATTCTTATAAATACCAAAAACATGTTTCGTGGAGTTTCAGGATTTTTGGAGCAGTGCAGAATAGGTTTCCAATGTTTGCTCCTTTTCCAGCCAGAATTCCAGCTGCCGGCATTCCCCCTCTTCATGGTAAACCTTGTAAAATAAGAGAGAATAGCCATAAGTATTGAGATATAATGTGTAATAACAGCCCATAATGCAATAAATAATGATATGAAAGCATGACGCAAAATGGACGTATCACCCCCGAACCAGTGCTCCTCCGAGTGTTGGTCCAAACTAGAGCATCGTGCGGGACCGTCCCTTGGCAACTTGGGTTATGTTGGTACCTGTATGCTTAGCTTATCCGGTGTGCCCTGAGAACAAGATATGTGCAGCTCCTATCGGGATTTGTCGGCACATCCGGGCGGTCTTGCTGGTCTTGTTTTACCATTGTCGAAATGTCTTGTAAACCCGGATTCCGAGACTGATCGGGTCTTCCTGGGAGCAGGAATATCCTTCGTTGACCGTGAGAGCTTGTGATGGGCTAAGTTGGGACACCCCTGCAGGGTATAAACTTTCGAGAGCCATGCCTGCGGTTACGTGGCAGATGGGAATTTGTTAACGTCCAGTTGTAGAGAACTTGACACTTGACTTAATTAAAACGCATCAACCGTGTATGTACCCGTGATGGTCTCTTTTCGGCGGAGTCCAGGAAGTGAACACGGTTTTGGGTTATGTTTGAACGTAAGTAATTTCAGGATCACTTCTTGATCATTGCTAGCTTCACGACCGTTCCATTGCTTCTCTTCTCGCTCTCATTTGCGTATGTTAGCCACCATATATTCTTAGTCGCTGCTGCAACCTCACCAGTTTACCCCTTCCTTTCGCATTAAGCTTTGCTAGTCTTGATACCCATGGTAATGGGATTGCTGAGTCCTCGTGGCTCACAGATTACTACAACAACAGTTGCAGGTATAGTTTACGCGATGATCATGACGCGATAGCAATGTTTGCTTGTTTTGGAGTTCTTCTTCTGCTTCTTCTTCGATCAGGGGATAGGTTCCAGGTCGGCAGCCTGGGCTAGCAGGGTGGATGTCGTTTGAGCTTCTGTTTGTGTTTCATCCATAGTCGGATGTTGCTCTTATGTAAGATGATGTTGTATTTGTGTGGCATTGTATGCCTCTTGTATGTATCCCCAACTATTATGTAATGGTATGATGTAATGATATCCACCTTGCAAAAGCGTCTCCAATATGCGCTTCTATCCTTGGTGGGACCTTCGAGTTCCTTTAGGATAGGGTCGTATATTGGGTGTGACAAGTTGGTATCAGAGTCTCGACCGACCATAGGAGCCCCTTGATTGATCGTGTAGTTTGGCCGTTGTCGAGTCTAGAAGAAAACCATTTTCGGAGTTGAGTTATATCGGAGAGTAGGAATGCTTTTTACTCCTCAGCACCTTCGTCGCTCTGGTGAGGAATCTTGACATAGGTGTTTTGAATTACTCCTCTTCCCCTTAAAGTTTTTCTTTAGGATCATGTTGTTAGTTTTTCATTCGTTGTTCCTCAGCTCTTTTCATCCGGTGCATTTCTCGTCAAGTTGACTCGAGCCTCTTCATCTTTGAGTTCAATCCTCAGTTGTCTTATTTTTCCCACCCGCCCGCCCCTTTTTCATCTCGCGGTCGGAGTCCATAATCGAGTATGCATCCTACTCGTGTGAAGTCTTTGCTTTCTTTCCTCAATGATTTCAACCGGTGTTTTCTCTTCAAGATATTCGTCAGTTCCCCCTTCCAAGTTGCCTTTGTTTTTCCCGCCTTCCCACCCTCTTCTTCCCGGAGCCTGAGTCTCTTTCGAGCATCAATTTCATTCGTATAGAACCTCTTCAGTCTTTCATAAATTATCTCAACCGGTAAATTCTCGTCTCGTTCGTCATTCTTCATCTCTTTTTCTTCTCCGGTGGATTCAATTCAAGTTTTTCGGGTTGATCACATTCTTTTCCTTGGATCAAGTGTTCTCCTTGCTCATTTGCCTCTCGCCATTCAATCATTCCGGAGTTCGGAAGACATCTCAGGAGATTCGTCTGTGTTCCAATTAAGTCGAGGTTGTCACCTCATTCAAATATTTCAATTGTTCCGGTGCATCATCTATCTCTTCAATAATCCTTTTTCAATGGTGTTTTCTTTTAGTGGGCCCTAACCCACAGGTCTTTCCACAGGAACTTACCTGACTCTTCTAATTATGTAACACCCTGGATGTAAATTTCCATAATTGTAACTCCAACTCTGGCCATTTCCGGCTATGTGATATGTTTTTCCTCGGTGGTTGGGTTTTGTCTTTCGTTTTGCATTTTGTTCATATCATGCATCTCATCTCGTAGAATAATTTGCATTGCGTCATGTCATCATACCATCATGTCATTTAATTTTAAAAACTCTACTAAATAAATTGTCTGGATCTTCGGTCCATTTAAACCGAGGGAACTCACATGGTGATTTCTCTTTATAACATATCCTCTCGATATTTAGGGAGCTATAATAAATATTCCATTGTTTGGAATTAACCGCAACCCACTTGAAGTTTAATTCTCATGCCTTTTTGCTTGAAGTTCGTTCTCCAAACTTTCTCCAAAAATTCTTTCTCCATTTATCAAGGCTCCTCCTAAATTCTCAATATTTTGGCCACTCCTAAACCTTGTCCTAGTTCAAACCATTTGAATTAAATTCAAATGAGTTTGAATTTAGATCTTGCATTTGTGCCACTTCTATTTTTCCTGGATCAAGCGCATTTTTATAAGTCCGGGAAAATAATCCCCATGCGCAAAATCATTCCCTAACCCTCTCTTTCTTTTCCTCTCTCTATTTTTTTCTGCTAGAAAATTAGAGGGAGAGAGAAGAGAGCCAGCCCAGCCGGCCTCTTAGGCCCGACCAACTAAGCCGACCCACTTCTTTTGCTAAAGCCTAGGCCCAGCCGCCTCCACTGATAACCCTAGCCTGATCCCCCGATCCAATATCTCCTTGTCGTTTCCCCTCAGCGCCGTCATCTACCCTCGCCCCAGCGCCCGATCCCCCTCCTCTCGATCCCTTCCTCTCCCCTTGGTTCTCCTCCTGCGCCGCCACACGCAAAGAGTAGCAAGCAGCCGCACGGCTCTACCACCTTCCTGGCGAGCTCGTCGCTGGTGGGACCTCCTCTACGCCCCATCTCTCCTCCCTCTGTTCCCATCTCCTTGCTCGCGACCTAAAACCTCCGCGCCTCCTTCTCCTCCCCGTAGCTCCTCCGACGTGGTTGCGCTGCAGTGTGTCCTCCATTGCCGGCGTGAAGCCTCACCAGAGACCGCCGCTCCTCCCATCCCCGCAACCGAGGAACTCGTCCCCATGGTCCAGGCTGCCGCATCGAGCTCTTCCCGACGCCTCCCATGGAGACCGTGCCTTGCTGCCGCTGCTCTTCCGGCGCTCGTTCCCCATCATCTCCGTCGGCGCCTCCTCCTTGTCCAAGTCCTCCGATGGCTCCACACCTGCATCTCCACCGGCGCCATCCATCCCCGTCGCCCCGCCGCCTCACCAACAGCAGTCGCGCCGCCCGTGTGGCTTCGCCTCCCGCAACCCCGCGACACCGCCTCTCCCTTGCCCCCCGTCGCCTCACTGCCACCTTCGTCCGCTGCTGTCCGCCTCCCACTCGTGCCCGAGGACCGAGCACCTCCACCTTGGCCCGGGAGCCCCACCTTGCTCATGGTTTACCGTTGCCTAGACCATCTCTAGCCAGGGCTCCTTCGCCTCCTTCCTGCTGCCACTTGAGGCCCTCGTGTTGCTTCGTTTTGGATCGTCAAGACCGACTAGACAAAACTGCCAGTACCTCTATGCACGGATACACCAATACCGTCTTGGATAACGTCTAGTACCACGACAAACATGTCCCGTCAAGTTCGTCTACGGAATGAGTACCACTAAACCTGAATACCGTGGATGCACCAAGTTCCACTACGAGATGTACCACTACCGTCGTCAAGATCGCGAGTACCTCTACCGTCGTCGTGAACGACTACTTCCACGATGTCCGTGAACCACTACTTCCACTACCGCCGCGAGAACGACTACTTCCACTATGGCCCGTGTACCACTACCGTCGACCCTCAAAGATTCCATGGACGTCAAGTTACTCGTCGTGACCCCGAACAACTACGAAACATGTACCACTACTTCCACGACGTCTCGTGAACGCCTACTTTCTCTACACCGCTCCGAACTCGAACCACTCCGAAAATGCACGCTTCAAAGGTATAACCCCGAGACGACACCCGTGAACGAATGCATGTTGTATGAGATGCTCATGTTTGAACCGTGTCCGAGTTGTCTTTGCACCGACATGTGGGACACCCGGTATCCGGGATCACCCCACCTTCTTTTGCATGTTCCGTACATCCACATCTTTGTTTGCACCGGTCGCTCAATGAGTTGTCGGATCACCGGAATGTTGCCGTGGCACCATTTTGGTTATCGTTGCCGTGGCACCCCTTTTGTTCTGCCATGGTGACCAAGTGCTCCCTATCATATTAGATGTCAACATTTTAATAAAAATTGCATAAACCTTGATTATGTCATCTGCATCATGTTAACAACATTTAAATGGTTAAGCTGTGTTTTCATCAAATTGCTAAATGACATATGGGGATTTTCCGGAATTGTTGTTTGTTGTTTCCGGCCTCATTTAAACTTGCCTAAATAGGTGGTTTGCTCATGCTTCACCTCTTTCCATGTTTAATAACATTTAATATTGTTGGGTACATAACTGAGAGCGAAATAAATAACTCTAATGTGGTGTCTTGTCAATATGCAACTCGTTGCACATTGAGCTCCACTTAACTTGTAGTATAGTTTGTTGCACTTTGCCATGCCATGCCTCATTAAACCGGACATGCATCATACTTGATTGTGCATCATGCCATGATTATGCTTGTGTGTTTACCATGTTGTATGCTTCTTTCCGGTTTGCTTCTCTCGTTAGCTTCGGTATCGTTCCGGAGTTGTGAGGATTCGTTCGACTATGTGGGTTCATCTTCTTCTTGGACTCGTTCTTCTTCCTTGCGGGATCTCATACAAGATGACCATTACCCTTGATATCACTTCTATCTTTTCTTGCTAGTTGCTTCATTCTTTCGCTATGATGCGCTACCTATCACTTGCTCTTCAAGCCTCACAAATTGCCATGTCAGCCTCTAACCTTTTTCACCCTTCCTAGCAAACCGTTGCTTGGCTATGTTACCGCTTTGCTCAGCCCCTCTTATAGCGTTGTTAGTTGCAGGTGAAGTTGAAGATTGCACCATGTTGGAACATGATGATTTTGGGATATCACAATATCTCTTAGTTAATTAATGCATCTATATACTTGGTAAAGGGTGGAAGGCTCGGCCTTATGCCTGGTGTTTTGTTCCACTCTTGCCGCCCTAGTTTCCGTCATACCCATGTTATGTTCCTTGATTTTGCATTCCTTACGCGGTTGGGTGATTTATGGGACTCCCTTGATAGTTCGCTTTGAATAAAACTCCTCCATTAAGGCCCAACATTGGTTTTAACATTTGCCACCTAAGCCTTTTTCCTTTGGGTTCTGCAGACTCAAGGGTCATCTTTATTTTAACCCCCCCCCCTGGGCCAGTGCTCCTCCGTGTGTTAGTCCTAACTAGAGCCACTTGCAGCGCCACCTCGGGGAAACTTGAGGGTTGGTTTTAGTTGTACGTAGTGTTCATCCGGTGTGCCCTGAGAATGAGATATGTGCAGCTCCTATCGGGATTTGTCGGCACATCGGGAGGCTTTGCTGGTCTTGTTTTACCATTGTCAAAATGTCTTGTAAACCGGGATTCCGAGTTTGATCGGGTCTTCCTGGGAGAAGGAATATCCTTCGTTGATCGTGATAGCTTGTGATGGGCTAAGTTGGGACACCCCTGCAGGGTATAAACTTTCGAGAGCCGTGCCCGCGGTTATGTGGCAGATGGGAATTTGTTAATATTCGGTTGTAGATAACTTGACACATGACTTAATTAAAACGCATCAACCGCGTGTGTAGCAGTGATGGTCTCTTTTCGGCGGAGTCCGGGAAGTGAACACGGTCTTTGTGTTATGATTGTGCGTAAGTAGTTTTAAGATAACTTCTTGATCACTTCTAGCTTCTCGACCGTTCCGGTTGCTTTTCTTCTCACTCTTATTTGCGTATGTTAGCCACCATATTTGCTTAGTTCTTGCTGCAAGTCCACCTTATTACCAGTTCCCACCCATAAGCTTAAATAGTCTTGATCTCACGGGTTCTGAGATTGCTGAGTCCTCGTGACTCACCAGATACTATCACAACAGTTGCAGGTGCCGATGATACCTAGTGCAGGTGATGCAACCGAGCTCAGATGGGAGCTCAACGAAGATCTTGGTCATTGCTACGTTTCGTTTCTTGATGATTAGTAGTGGAGCCCAGTTGGGACGATCGGGGATCTAGCAGTTGGGTTATCTTCTTTTCTTTTGGCTTCATCCGTAGTCGGACTATGTGTGTACTCTGAATGATGTATGAATTATATGTTCATTGTGTGAAGTGGCGATTGTAAGCCAACTCTTTATCCCTTTCTTGTTCATTACATGGGATTGTGTGAAGATGACCCTTCTTGCGACAAAACCACAATGCGGTTATGCCTCCAAGTCATGCCTCGACACGTGGGAGATATAGCCGCATCATGGGTGTTACAAGTTGGTAATCAGAGCCATCCCCGACTTAGGAGCCCCCTGCTTGATCGAATCGCTGGCGTTGTTGAGTCTAGAACAAAAATGTTTTGAGTCTTAGGATTATATATATAGGTGAGTAGGATTCTTTTTACTCCTCAGTCCCTTCGTTGCTCTGGTGAGGTCTCCTGACGTAGATGTTTTGACTTTCCTCTCCTCAAATTTTACTAAAAAAAACTTTAGGATCATGCGGGTATCTTGGAATCGTTCCGATATTCTTATGACGAGAACATTGTTCTTGGTGCCTCATGACATTTAGGGGTTGTGGCAGTGTCCCGGGGAGTTGAGCTCCGAGGTGTTGTCGTCATAATTTTATCGTTGCAGTTTTGGAATACCTGAGTTTTGCCGACATCGAAAATCTCTTTTATGCAGTTGTTGGTGAGATAACCTCGACGCCACCCAGTACTGGGGAGTTCGGGAGTATTGCCATATCTCGTATAACGGATGCTTTTCGAAGGTTGAGGTACACGATTTCCGGAGTTTTCTTGGTTATGTGTTGATGGATGGATACAACTGGATCTAGGGATTGTTAGTTTTGGTTGAGATATATATTGCTTCCCCTGTATCCCCAACACCAGATTGCATAACCAGAAAGTTTCGGGAGTTTTATAGGTGGGAATTCAAGTACCTCCTAGAATATCTTTCTGACAGATGCACGATATGAGATTGGGGTTCGACGTCTAGTGGTCCGCCTATCCACGGTCGTTTTTACAGTGGTCTCGTTGTGTCTTAAAGAACCCTTGGCTATGCTGGTTCGGGGACGCTTCGTATGTCATGTGCACTGCATTGCACATGATGGTGATGTACGATCGAGCCCGTGTGGGCCCCACCACGAAAACTTCGGACGAAATCTCTATCATATGTCTGTTTCCGGCTTATTCTGCAAGCCAAATCCTTTGTTTTGTTTTATTTGTGGTATTCGAGTTCCTTCGAAGTCAAATGTTGAATCCATACCTTTCATAAACGGTGTTCTCATATTGCTATGTGAATAGTTATCCTTCTTGATCATAGAGGTCATCATGTTCATTCTTTTCCAACCGGCATGCTTCTCTTCAAGTGGATCCGATCATTTCAACATTTCCGAGATCAATTCTAAGTTTTCTTAACGGTGTTTTTTTCATCTATGCCCAAGTTGTCTTTGTTTTCCCGTCCTCCCACCCTTTTTCTTCAGGGACTCAGATTTCTTAATCAAGTATCCTTTTATTGATGCGAAGTCTCTCCATTCTTTTCCGTCAATGTTCTTATCCGGTGATTCTCAGGAAGATACTAACGGAGTTTCAAGTTCATCATCCTTCATTGTCGTTTCTTCTTTGATGGATTTAATTCAAGCTTTCGGTGTTGATCATATCCCTTTCCTCATTTCAAATGTTTTCCCATGCCAGTGCACCTCTCAATCACTCACCTTTTGCTATTCATTTGTTCCGGAGTGTTGAAGATATCTCAGAAGAATTGTGTTTCCATTCTTAATCCGTTAACGGTGTTTCCTTTTTAGTGGGCCCTAACCCACATGTCTTTTTCCAGGATCTTACCTGACTCTTCTAATTTTCCAGGAGTCATTCCCAAATTCTTTTCGAAGTTTGACGTAAGAATGAATTTCATCAGTCAGATGTTTTCCAAGATTGATTTCAAATTATTTTTCATTGTTGGCTCAACCTTTTTGTTTTTCATCCTTCCGGAGTGTCTCAACAATTCATGGTGTTGTTTCTTGTCGTCATTCTCGAATTTTGAAGACCGAAGAACAGTTCCTCTTAAATCCTTACCCGTTCTTCCAGAGATTCATGGTTCTAGCTTCATGCCATCCTCATAGTTGTTTTCGATTGTGAGAATTCTTTTCACCCATCCGAAGCATTTCATGAGTTGTTTCCATTTCTTTCCTCCGAAGGCCATCATGTCATAATTATTCATTCCAGCTTTCAGTTCTCGTTCTCCAAATCTTACCGGTGCATCATTCAAATATCCTCTAATCAGTTCATGATCTCTTCGTTCTCATGTATCTAAATCCTCTCAAGTATCTTCGTTTTCTTTTTCATTTTCCAATTCTTCCCGGTGAATTGTGCCTTTGCTACTTTCATTTTCAATTCTTACAGTGGTTCGTTCAAGAGTTATCTTCCTTGGTTATCATATCAATTCATTCATTCTTTCCAATCCTACCGGCGGTTCGTTGAAGACCTTCTCAAGTTTATGCTATATCTCTCTTAATCCTTTCTACGAGAATAAGTAGTATGCCAAATCCGTTGCTTGTCATCAATTTAAATGGGTGAAGGATACGCATAACGTAATTCTTATTATTGTTTCATCCAAGTGATCTAGTTTCTTCTTTCTAGAGTTGTTCATCATATCACATTCTCGATTTCATGTGTTTCATCTTTTCTTTTCCGGAGTTCCAAGTTTTCTGCATTATCTTGTCGCGAAGCTCCATCCAAATCATCGCAAGCCTTCACCTTGTATTTTCAACTTCTCTTTCTTTCTATCATTCTTTTATTACCGGAGTTCTTCATGGAGGCTCTACATGGTGGTTCGTCAAGGATTCCTTTTATTCTTCAATTGTTCTTCAAGTTTTCTCTCGAAGTTATGATCAACCAAGCTATGCTCTAAAAATAAACATGGTGCCCAACACATGTTTTTTCTGTGAGGAGTTCAAACATTCTTCATCGTGCATTCCAAAGCGCAATTCTTTCTACCTTATCTTTTGAGGTGTTGTTATGTCATTCTTGACAATTTCCATTCATGTTTCGTGATTCACATGTTGTCAAGAATGAGGTATTCTCAATCCATTAATCTCTTCGTTGGAGGTATCTTGTGTCATATTTCACCTAAAGCCTTCCCTAAGGAATGTTGCTATTGTGGTGTTTATCAATGATCCAAGTTATCTCTCTATCATCTTGGTGGAAGAAATTTTTCATCTCGTCGGTGTTATCAATTATATTATTTGTTTTCGTAGTGGCAGAATTTCGCCTCATTTTTGAGAAGTTCTCCATAAGCCCACTACAAGCTTATTCATTTCGTTGTTGGTTTTCCAACAACGCTGTTATAACCTTCTTGGAAGGGTGCTTTCCAAGCTCATTTGTGGCAAAAGTTAGCATTTCCTTCTCCATTCTGTTATTCCAATGATCTATCCTCTATTCTTTCTTCTGGAGGCTTTGTGATGTTGCTCTCTTCACTCCTCTTCTCGTATTGAGGATCGTGTTCTTTTCATGCTTATCCATTTAACCGGAGTGGTGCATCCTCTTTTCAAGTTCTTTTCATCTTATCAAGTCTTGCATCTCTTTTCAACCGGAGTGCTGTCCGAATTTGATCTTCCTTGTTCCTTGTTTATCTTGTTTCAACCAGAGTGGTTCCAATTCCTTCTTGTCCATTGTACTCGTCATTGATAGCTTTGCAACCTCCAAGGTTCACATGGTGTTCCTTGTTTCTATTTTCTACCGTAGTGCTCTCATTTGTGTTCAACTCGATTGTGTTCTTTCTTTCAACTTTTCAACCTCTCAAGGTTCTTTGGTTTCACTCGTTTGTCGGAGAAGCAACTTAGATTTACCTCCTCTCCTCCTCTTCCTTTTCCCTCCGGTGCCATCCTAGATCTCGGGAAGAGATCCTCTTGTAGTGGTGGAGTGTTGTAACACCCCGGATGTAACTTTCCATAATTGTAACTCCAACTCTTGCCATTTCCGGCTATGTGATATGTTTTTCCTTCGTGGTTGGGTTTTGTCTTTCGTTTTGCATTTTGTTCATGTCATGCATCTCATCTCGTAGCATCATTTGCATTGCATCATGTCATCATGCCATCATGTCATTTAATTTTAAAAACTCTACTAAATAAATTGTCTAGATCTTCGGCCCCTTTAAACCGAGGGAACTCACATGGTGATTTCTCTTTATAACATATCCTCTCGATATTTAGGGAGCTATAATAAATATTCCATTAGTTTGGAATTAACCGCAACCCACTTGCAATTTAATTCTCATGCCTTTTTGCTTCAAGTTCGTTCTCCAAACTTTCTCCAAAAATTCTTTCTCCATTTATCGAGGCTCCTCCTAAATTCTCAATATTTTGGCCACTCCTATGTCCCAGTTCAAACCATTTGAATTAAATTCAAATGAGTTTGTATTTAGATCTTGCATTTGTGCCACTTCTATTTTCCTAGATCAAGCGCATTTTTATAAGTCCAGGAAAATAACCCCCAAGCGCAAAATCTTTCCCTAACCCTCTCTTTCTTTTCCTCTCTCTATTTTTTCTGCTAGAAAATTAGAGGGAGAGAGAAGAGAGCCAGCCCAGCCGGCCTCTTAGGCCCGACCAACTAAGCCGGCCCACTTCTTTTGCTAAAGCCTAGGCCCAGCCGCCTCCGCTGATAACCCTAGCCTGATCCCCCGATCCAATCTCTCCTTGTTGTTTCCCCTCAGCGCCGTCATCTACCCTCGCCCCAGCGCCCGATCCCCCTCCTCTCGATCCCTTCCTATCCCCTTGGTTCTCCTCCTGCGCCGCCACACGCAGAGAGCAGCAAGCAGCTGCACGGCTCTGCCACCTGCCCGGCGAGCTCGTCGCTGGCGGGACCTCCTCTGCGCCCCATCTCTCCTCCCTCTATTCCCATCTCCTCGCTCGCGACCTCCAACCTCCGCGCCTCCTTCTCCTCCCCGTAGCTCCTCCAATGTGGTTGCGCTGCAGCGTGTCCTCCGTTGCCGGCGTGAAGCCTTTCCTGAGACCGCCGCTCCTCCCATCCCCACAACCGAGGACCTCGTCCCCATGGTCCAGGCTGCCGCATCGAGCTCTTCCCGACGCCTCCCATGGAGACTGTGCCTTGCTGCCGCTGCTCTTCCGGCTCTCGTTCCCCATCATCTCCGTCGGCGCCTCCTCCTTGTACAACTCTGGTGGCTCCACACCTGCATCTCCACCGGCGCCATCCATCCCCGTCGCCCCGCCGCCTCACCAACAGCAGTCGCGCCGCCCGTGTGGCTTCGCCTCCCGCAACCCCGTGACGCTGCCTCGCCCTTGTCCCCCGTCGCCTCACTGCCGCCTTCGTCCGCTGCTGTCCGCCTCCTGCTCGTGCCTGAGGACCGAGCGCCTCCACCTTGGCCCGGCAGCCCAACCTTGCTCGTGGTTTGCCACTGCCTAGACCATCTCTGGCCAGGGCTCCTTCGCCTCCTTGCTGCTGCCACTTGGCCCTGGTGTTGCTTCATTTTGGATCATCAAGACCGACTACACAAGACTGCCAATACCTCTACGCACGGATACACCAATACCGTCTTGGATAACGTCAAGTACAATGACAAACATGTCCCATCAAGTTCGTCTACGGAATGAGTACCACTACACTTGAATACTGTGGATGCATCAACTTCCAGTACGAGATGTACCACTACCGTCGCCAAGATCACGAGTACCTCTACCGTCGCCGTGAACGACTACTTCCACGACGTCCGTGAACCACTACTTCCACTACCGCCGCGAGAACGACTACTTCCACTACGGCCCGTGTACCACTACCGTCGACCCTCGAAGATTCCGTGGACGTCAAGTTCCTCGTCGTGACCCCGAACAACTACGAAACGTGTACCACTACTACCATGATGTCCCGTGAACGCCTACTTCCTCTACACCGCTCCGAACTCAAACCGCTCCGAAAATGCACGCTTCAAATGTATAACTCCGAGACGATGCCCGTGAACGAATGCATGTTGTGCGAGATGCTCATGTTCGAACCGTGTCCGAGTTGTCTTTGCACCGACATGTGGGACACCCGGTATCCGGGATCACCCCACCTTCTTTTGCATGTTCTGTACATCCACATCTTTGTTTGCACCGGTCGCTCAACGAGTTGTCGGATCACCGGAATGTTGCCGTGGCACCATTTTCGTTATCATTGCCGTGACACCCCTTTTGTTCTGCCATGGTGACCAAATGCTCCCTATCATATCAGATGTCAACATTTTCATAAAAATTGCATAAACCTTGATTATGTCATCTACATCGTGTTAACAACATTTAAATGGTTAAAACTGTGTTTGCATTAAATTGCTAAATGACATATGGGGATTTTTCGGAATTGTTGTTTGTTGTTTCCGGTCTCATTTAAACTTGCCTAAATAGGTAGTTTGCTCATGCTTCACCTCTTGCCATGTTTAATAACATTTAATATTGTTGGGTACATAACCGAGAGCGAACTAAATAACTCGAATGTGGTGTCTTGTCAATATGCAACTCGTTGCATATTGAGCTCCACTTAACTTGTAGTATAGTTTGTTGCACTTTGCCATGCCATGCCTCATTAAACAGGACATGCAACATACTTGATTGTCCATTATGCCATGATTATGCTTGTGTGTTTACCATGTTGTATGCTTCTTTCCGGTTTGCTTCTCTCGTTAGCTTCGGTTTTGTTCCAGAGTTGTGAGGATTCGGTCGACTACGTGGGTTCGTCTTCTTCTTGAACTCGTTCTTCTTCCTTGCGGGATCTCATGCAAGATGACCATTACCCTCGATATCACTTCTATCTTTGCTTGCTAGTTGCTTCGTTCTTTCGCTATGATGCACTACCTATCTCTTGCTCTTCAAGCCTCCCAAATTGCCATGTCAGCATCTAACCTTTTTCACCCTTCCTAGCAAACCGTTGCTTGGCTATGTTACCACTTTGCCCAGCCCCTCTTATAGCGTTGTTAGTTGCAGGTGAAGTTGAAGATTGCTCCATGTTGGAACATGATGATTTTGGGATATCACAGTATCTCTTAGTTAATTAATGCATCTATATACTTGGTAAAGGGTGGAAGGCTCGGCCTTATGCCTGGTGTTTTGTTCCACTCTTGCCGCCCTAGTTTCCGTCATACCGGTGTTATGTTCCTTGATTTTGCATTCCTTACGCGGTTGGGTGATTTATGGGACCCCCTTGACAGTTTGCTTTGAATAAAATTGCTCCAGCAAGGCCCGACATTGGTTTTAACATTTGCCACCTAAGCCTTTTTCCCTTGGGTTCTGCAGACTCAAGGGTCATCTTTATTTCAACCCCCCAGGCCAGTGGTCCTCCGAGTGTTGGTCCGAACTAGAGCCACTTGCACTGCCACTTCAAGGAAACTTAAGGGCTGGTTTTAGTTGTACGTAGTGTTCATCCGGTGTGCCCTGAGAACGAGATATGTGCAGCTCCTATTGGGATTTGTCGGCACATCGGGCGGCTTTGCGTCTTGTTTTACCATTGTCGAAATGTCTTGTAAACCGGGATTCCGAGTTTGATCGGGTCTTCCCGGGAGAAGGAATATCCTTTGTTGACCATGAGAGCTTGTGATGGGCTAAGTTGGGATACCCCTGTAGGGTATAGGCTTTTGAGAGCCGTGCCCGCGGTTATGTGGCAGATGGGAATTTGTTAATGTCCGGTTGTAGATGACTTGACACGTGACTTAATTAAAACGCATCAACCGCGTGTGTAGCCGTGATGGTCTCTTTTGGGTGGAGTCCGGGAAGTGAACACGGTCTTTGTGTTATGATTGTGCGTAAGTAGTTTCAGGATCACTTCTAGCTTCTCGCCCGTTCTGTTTTCTTCTCTTCTCGCTCTTATTTGCGTATGTTAGCCACCATATTTTGTTAGTGCTTGCTGCAACTCCACCTTATTACCACTTCCTACCCATAAGCTTAAATAGTCTTGATCTCGCGGGTTTTGAGATTGGTGAGTCCTCGTGACTCACCAGATACTATCACAACAGTTGCAAGTGCCGATGATACCTAGTGCAGGTGATGCAACTGAGCTCAGATCGGAGCTCAACGAAGATCTTGGTTGTTGCTACGTTTCATTTCTTGATGATCAGTAGTGGAGCCCAGTTGGGACGATCGGGGATCTAGCAGTTGGGTTATCTTCTTTTCTTTTGGCTTCGTTCGTAGTGGGACTATGTGTGTACTCTGAATGATGTATGAATTATATGTTCATTGTGTGAAGTGGCGATTGTAAGCCAACTCTTTATCCCTTTCTTGTTCATTACATGGGATTGTGTGAAGATGACCCTTCTTGCGACAAAACCACAATGCGGTTATGCCTCCAAGTCGTGCCTCGACACGTGGGAGATATAGCCGCATCGTGGGTGTCACAAATTATTCCGGAGCTATTCTCAATTCTTTTCAAAGTGTGATGTAAGAATGGATCCCATCAGCCACATGCCTTCTCCAAGATCTCTTTCAAATTCTTTTCAATGTTGGCTCAACCTCTTCGCTTTTCATTCTCCCGGTGTATCTCAGTAATTTTGATGGTGTTTTCCGTCGTCATTTGAAGACCGAAGAAGAGTTTTTCCTCTAAATCTTGCCCGTTCTCCCGAAGATTCGAGGTTCTAGCTTCATGTTATCCTCTCGAATTATTCCATTTGTCAAATATTCCTTTTCTTACTCATCCGGAGTATGTCAGAAGTTGTTTTCCTGTTTCTTTTCACCGGAGGCCATCATGCCAGAAGATTTCTTTGTCCTCACATTTCAGCTACCGTTATCCAATTATCCCGGTGCATCGTTCAAGTGTTCTTTAATCAGCTCATGATCTCTTTGTTCTTTTGCATCTAAATCCCCTCTAGCATATTGGTTCTTCTAATTCTTCCCGGTGATTCATTCTCTGTCATCAGTCATTTTCGAATTCTTACGGTGGTTCGTTCAAGATTCTTTTTCCTTGATTATCATTTTAATTCATTCGTTCTTTCCAAATCCTACCGGTGGTTCATGAAGACCTTCTCAAGTTTGCGATATGTCACTTCTCAATCCTTTTCAAGAAGAATAAGTAGTATGAAAAATCCATTGCTTATCATCAATTTAATTTGATGAAGGATAAGCATACAATAAATCTTGTTCTTGTTTCCTCAAAGTGATTAATCCCTTCCTTCGGAGTTTGTTCATGGGGAATAAATTCTAGTTCCAAGTGTTTTCATCTTTTCTTTTCCAGAGTTCAAATTTCCTTGGCCATTTTGTCGGAACCTCCATCTAAGTCACCGCAAGCTTTAATCTTATTCTTTCATCCTTCATTATATCTCATCATCCTTTTTGTCACCGGAGTTCTTCATGGTGGTTCTTCATGATTTAATTCATTCTTCAAGTGTTCATCAAGATTTTGTTGGAGGAGTTCAAGCATCTTTTCTTCTCGCGTCTCGAAGTGCAAATAATTCTTCCTTTTCTTCTGAAGTGGCGTTTTGCATTTCTTCTTTCTTCTCAGCTATTCAGACTTTTGGTTGTGGTCTAATTTCACCTCAACTTTTGAGTTGTTTTTATAAGTCCACATCAAGCTTATTCTTTTGTTGTTGATTTTCTCAACAACGTCGTTCAGCCCTTCCTCTAAGGACGCTATCAAATTCATTTGTCGTGAAAGTTCTTGTTCTTCCATTCGTTCTTTTCATTCCATTCTTTCAATTCGTCCAGAGGCATTGCGTTGTTCATCTCATCAAGTGCCATCCCATCTTGTGAAGTTCATGTTCTATTCCTCCCATTTTCAGCCGTAGTGCTGCCTAAATTCTTCCATTCTTATTATTTTCCTATCTTGTTCTAATCGGAGTGCTTTTAGAGTCTATCTTGTTTCCATGAGCATTTGATTCTCTTCATATTCACCCTTCATCTTTTCTAACCGAGTGCTCTCGACTTTGTTCATCTTCTCTCTTGCATTCTTACTTCACCTCTTCCTCTTTCTCTTCCGTCTCGTTCCTAAGATCTCGGGACGAAATCTCTTGTTAGTGGAAGAGAGTTGTAACGCCCCGGAACTGATGTTCCAGGTGTCTTCCAACTACTCCTCGTTGTTGCCATGTCATTTGTTTGCGTGTTGCATTTTACCATGTCATCATCTCCATTTCATCTGCATGTTTTTCAAAACTTGCATCCGCTCGGGTTCCCCCGGTTCTCTCCGTTGTCCGTTCTGAGCCCAGAAACACTCGCACGCACCCGTTGCCCCTCTCAGACCTTGTTTTGTGAGAGGGAGAAAAATGTTCTCGGAATGGACCGAGATTTGCCGAGTGGCCTTGGTATAGCACCGGTAGACCGCTCGTCAAAGTCCGTTCCATTTGGAGGTCGTTTGATACCCCAATGGTTAACCGCGTAGCCCGAAACCCCTCTCTCTTTGCAGCCCAGCCCCACTTCACCACAGCCCATGAGCTCATCCTAACCCCCTGCATGCTCTCGTTCGTTCGATCACGATCGCGTGGGCGAAAACCGCTCCTCATTTGGAGTCTCCTAGCTCCCTCTACCTATAAATATGTGCCTCCCCCGAAATCCCGCAGTCCAAACCCTAGATCAAACCTCCTTCTCGCCACCGGACATGTCCGCCTCCGCGTCAGACACGTCCACCGCCGCCGCCACGTC